>NW_027222714.1:0-65000 GCF_030179895.1 Drosophila kikkawai
ATATAAATACAAATTCTGAAGTGGATACAGGCATTATTAGCTGAGTTGTGAACTTTTTGTTTACAAATTTACAATTGAGTATGCAAATGTATTAGACGTGTAAAAACTAAAATAAGTACATATTCTGGTTGGATGCATGCATTATTAGTGGAGTTGTGAACTTTTTGTTTAGAAATTTACAATTGAGTATGCAAATAAATTAGCCTTCTAAAAACTAATATAAGTACAAATTCTGCCGTGGATACATGCATTATTAGCGGAGTTGTGAAGTTTTTGTTTACAAATTTACAATTGAGTATGCAAATGTATTAGCCTTCTAAAAACTAATATAAGTACAAATTCTGGTTGGATACATGCATTATTAGTGGAGTTGTGAACTTTTTGTTTAAAAATTTACAATTGAGTATGCAAATGTATTAGACGTGTAAAAACTAATATAAATATAAATTCTGCCGTGGATACATGCATTATTAGCTGAGTTGTGAACTTTTTGTTTACAAATGTACAATTGAGTATGCAAATGTATTAGCCTTCTAAAAACTAATATAAGTACAAATTCTGCCGTGGATACATGCATTATTTTCGGAGTTGTGAACTTTTTGTTTACAAATTTACAATTGAGTATGCAAATGTATTAGCATTGTAAGAACTAATTTAAATATAAATTCTGCCGTGGATACATGCATTATTAGCTGAGATGTGAACTTTTTGTTTACAAATTTACAATTTAGTCTGCAAATGTATTAGCCGTGTAAAAACTATTATAAATACAAATTCTGAAGTGGATATATGCATTATTATCTGAGTTGTGAACTTTTTGTTTACAAATTTACAATTGAGTATGCAAATGTATTAGCCTTCTAAAAACTAATATAAGTACAAATTCTGCCGTGGATACATGCATTATTAGCTGAGATGTGAACTTTTTGTTTTCAAATTTACAATTGAGTATGCAAATGTATTAGCCGTGTAAAAACTATTATAAATACAAATTCTGAAGTGGATATATGCATTATTATCTGAGTTGTGAACTTTTTGTTTACAAATTTACAATTTTTTTTTTTTTTTTTTTTAGGCTTTGCTTTTATTTATTGAATCTTCTCATTTATGAGACTAACAATAAGTGTATCAAATCTTACAATACTACCTAACTAGCAGTCATGAGACTGGTACAGAGTAAATGGCCCTGAATAATTATGGCTGGGTTGGATGGTCGTTACGTAGTAGGCGGCTTCTTCTGGAAACTCGTATCAAGTACCTTGCTAAAGGATTTGGATGGGTGGAGAGTTTTCCCTTGTAGGACGCTTTTTGTTTTTCTATTTCGTTCTTAACTGCAGGAATGCCGAGATCCCTGTGGATGGCTTTAGTGTGGAGTTGTAGAGCAGGACCTTGTAGTCCAGACACAGGGGCGATCGGGAGTTTATGAGCCAGCGGAGGCTGCTGGCTTTTAGTTTTAGATGAAGTTTCTTGCAGTCAATATGTCTTCGCCATCTTAGGCGTCTGTCCAGGTGGACGCCCAGGTACGTTACCACGTTGACTTCGGGGATCAGTGTGCTGTTCAGGTAGAGCGGGGGGCATGTTTGTCTGTTGAGGGTGAACGTTATGTGCTTACACTTTTGTTCATTTATTTTAATACGCCAATCAGATAGCCACTTCTCGACTACCTTGAGGTGGTTGGCGAGCTGCGCTGTTGCACGGACTGGGCATCTGGAACGGCTGAGGATCGCAGTGTCATCAGCGAAAGTGGATAATGTTAGCTGGTCGCTTGTGGGGATATCCGCTGTGTATAGAACAAATAGGGTAGGCCCAAGTGCACTTTCTTGTGGGACTCCAGCTTCGATTGAATAGGTGCCGGATGTTGTTGCGTTGCACCTCACTGCGAAGACTCTGTTGTAGAGATACGACTCAAGTAATTTGTGTGTGTATACCGGCAAGAGTGTTTTTATTTTGTGCATGAGGCCGTTGAGCCAGACTCGGTCGAATGCTTGAGAAACGTCGAGAAATATCGCGCTGCAATATTCTCGATGCTCGAAGGCTGTGCGAATTTCTGATGTTATTCTGTTAACTTGCTCGATAGTTCCATGTTTTTCTCTGAAGCCAAATTGATGAGCTGGGATAATGTTGTGAGCTCCCAGATAAGGGATTATGCGCTTTAGTAGGCATTTTTCAAATAACTTGGACAAGCATGATAGTAGACTTATTGGTCGGTAAGATGACGGAATCGTGTGGTCTTTTCCGGTCTTCGGTATCATTATAATTATAGATTTTTTCCATTTTGTTGGGTAATGGCCGAGACTTATGATCCCATTGAAGATTTTACAGATGACCTCAATAGCACAATTCGGAAGTTCAATTATCATTTTTTGAGTTATTAGGTCAACGCCGGGAGCCTTTTTCGGCTTCAGTTCCCTGATGACCTTCGTTATCTCGTTCGGACGAAATGATGCTGGAGTAGATTCCGTTTCAGTGTGGATTTGCGGTAGATCAAATGGATTTGCAGCAGGGTTCGGCTGGAAAACGCCCTGGAGAGTGAGGCAAAAGTTTCGGCTCTGTCTTTGTCGCTGCGGGCCCAGCAACCATATGACTTTCTTATCGGGGTGATGGTTTCAGCCGGTGAGCTTAAATTTGGGTGAGCTCTCCATAAGGGATGCTTTGTGCTGGTTGGCGAGAGTTTTTCAATATATCTTAATTGTGCTTTTTCGGCATCTTGCTTCAGGGCCCGGCTTAGTTTGCGCGTGGCTTCATTTAGACGTTGCTTTGTGCATGGCGATCTATTGGTGTATATAGGCGCGGTTGGCCTTTATTGTAGAATTCAGCTTGCAGGTTAAAATATGCCGAGATCAAGAGAAACACATGTACGTCGGTCAAAGGTATAGGCATAAAAAAAGGCCGGTTTTAATGGCCGGCGGAAAAAACTCGCTTTTCAAGTGACCGCATATTCTTATGCGTTAGTGGGTTGTACAATTTAGTATTTTGTAAGACTTAATACTAAAAGTTAAAATTATGTTGTGTTTCCATCGCAGGTTCATTTCTTTTTCAGGTGTGAACTAGGTATAAGTCTTCAGTTTTTTGTCTTAACTAGTTACAAGATATTTCAAGTTTTTGTCTCAATATAATACAAGATGGTTTTAAAATTCTTTTTTGTTGGAATGATATTCCAACATGCTGCCCGCCTTGCCAGGTGGCAATCAATTGGCGATAATGGACTGCAGTTTCGTTAGGCAGCGAATGGCTTCCTTCAGTTGGCCCAACGGCGAAGGCTTGTTGCTGGGATTGCGATGGTAACTCCGTTTTCCACTGCTTTGCTGTCGATTGCGGCTTTCTCGCTCCTTGGTGTGCTGCTGGTCAGGCCTGGTGCGCTTGGCTGACTCCTTTCCCTTTGTCTCCTCGGCTGGTCCATGCAGGATCGTGTGGTGCAGTTCTCCGCACACATGGCAGATGTCTTTGGATCGGCACTGTTGGAGTGTGTGAGAGGATGCCAAGCAGTTGACGCAATAGTGCAAACGTCTTACAGCTCGTCGTTTAGCGATAAAGTCAAGTTTTAGAAACTTTTCGCAGAAACGCAACGGGTGCTTTTGGCGGCACATTTTGCATTGATGTCCCATCTGGTGAGAAAAAACATTATAAGCGACTGATAGAGAAACGATATGATATGTTAGCAGTGGTGTTGGGAGTTGTGTTATGTGTGTGTGTGATTACTGGGAGGAATCGGGTTTAGTTTCGAGGACGATAAGTTTGACGACCGGACGAGTTATTTCACCCGTGCGGGTTTGTAAATCTACGACGCGAATTTGATTATCGGGTCCCGGATGAACCTTGATAACTCTCCCTAGACGCCACTCTGTTGGTGGGCAGGCATCATCCTTAATAATGACGATGTCGTCGAGATCTAAGTTTCGAGAAGGGTACTTCCATTTATAACGACGGTGCAGTTCTGAGAGATATTCATCCCTCCAACGTCTACTCAGTTCTTGATGCATTATTTTGAGTTTCTGCCAGCGATTATGTAGGCCGAGGTTCTCGCCCGGATTGTCGGGAAACACAATTAGGGGGGCTCCTCGGATAAAATGACCTGGGGTTAAAGGGAGTAGTTGTTCAGCATCTGATTTTAGAGTTGACAGCGGTCTAGAGTTGAGAACCGCTTCTATTTTTGCGAGTAAAGTAGAAAACTCTTCGAAAGTAAAGGCGTGGGATCCTGCTACGCGCTTAAAGTGTTTTTTAAATGATTTTACAGCCGCTTCCCAAAGACCACCCATGTGTGGAGAGTGAGGAGGTATGAATTGCCATTCGAACGAGCGGCTACTAAAAATTGCAGTTATGTGTTCGTTGGCATTTTTGAGAAAGGTTTCCCATGTCTTCGTGAGTTCTCGGCTGGCTCCAAGGAAATTCTTCCCATTATCGGAGACCATCTTGTTGGGAAGTCCCCTGCGACTTACAAAGCGCTCGAAAGTCGCAAGAAAAGCCTTTGTGGACAGTTCAGACACCGATTCCAGATGAACGGCTTTGGTGGAAAAGCATACGAAAACCGCTACGTAACCCTTGAGAATGTGGCTTGATCGAATCGCTGACGTTTTTAAGTCAAAAGGTCCTGCAAAATCAACACCAGTAATTGTGAATGCCGGAGTGAATGTGACTCGATCAGAAGGGAGGGCTGCCATTATCTGATTCGAAGTTCTCTGCTTAAATCGGGTGCAGGTAATACATCTTCGGATGCAGTTTTTGACTTTGTTTGTCAAGCGAGGAATATAGAATTCTTGACGAATGCATCGGAGCATGAGTCTGTTTTCTGCGTGGAGTAAGATTTGGTGTACAAATTTTATGAATAGAGTGCATAGTGCAGAGTTTGGAGGTAAGAGCACTGGGTGGCTCTCGTTATATGGCAGATTTGAATTGACTAGGCGGCTGTTGATGCGAATTTGGCCATCGTTCTCAATAAATGGGTTAAGGGGGCTGAGCGAGCTTTTGGAGGAAATTACCTTGTTTTTTAATAATCGAGTGTATTCCTCTGGGTAATGCATTTTCTGAGCTGCGATAACAAGTCGAGTTTTAGCTAGTTTAGTAAGTGCATTCATGTTGACAGCAGTGCGTTTATGTCGTGGGTGCCAACTTAAAATGCGAGCTGTGGCTCTTAGGGCTCGAGAGTACGAGGTGAATTTTAGACATTGATCCTCGTCGTCCGACTGAGTACAATGAACTAGGACTCGCGATTCTGGGGGAGAACATTCTGGTTTGCATGAGATTGGCCATTTTTCCTTTGGTAAGGATAGCCATTGTGGACCATTCCACCAAAGTGTGGATTCTTTTAGCTCATTTGTTGAGCATCCTCGCGTTCCCAGATCTGCAGGGTTGTCCTTTGACCTGACATGACTCCAGGTCGCATTGGGACTTTCTGCGTGAATGCTTGCTGTGCGGTTTGCGACATATGTTTTCCACGTATGAGGAGGTTTTTCTAACCAGGCAAGAACTATTTCAGAGTCACACCATAACAGAGGACTCAGTTTTTCAAGACGTGTCTCGTGGAGAGCGTGTTTTGCTAATTTAGCGAGCAGTTCTGCGCCACATAGTTCGAGGCGTGGTAAGCTTAGGGTTTTTAAGGGGGCTACTTTACTCTTTGCCAGAAGTAAATGGGATTGAATAACTCCCGAGGGGTATACAGTTCGTATGTATATTGTAGCACAGTACGCCTTTTCGGATGCATCACAGAAACCGTGTAGTTGTACATCCAGATCTGGGTTGTAATGGATCCAGCGAGGGATGTGTATGTGGGTTAGTTCTCGAAGATTTTGGATGAAGGCATTCCATCTATCGATAGTGTTCTGGGAGACATTATCATCCCAGCCGTGATTCTCCAGCCATAGGGATTGAAGCAGTAGCTTTGCTTGAATTATTATTGGCGTTAGCCAGCCTGCCGGGTCGAACAACGTCGAAGCGTAGGATAAAATGCTACGTTTAGATATCTGAGTGGCTGAATTAGGCGGGTTTATGTCGTATGAGAAACAATCATCATTGGCATTCCACTTAATGCCCAATGTGTGGGTAACGCTAGAGTCGGAGACTTTGATAAAATTGTCATTGAATAAGTGATCTCGAGGGATTTCACTGAGCAACGCGTCGTGATTTGCGGTATTTTTCTTGAGCAGAAAACCCGCGGATTGCAATGCCATTCGAATTTCAGATTGGGCTTTCTTGGCACCATCGAGTGTATGGTCGCCGGAAAGGATGTCATCCACATATGTTTCGGAGAGTAAAATTTTTGAGGCTAATGGAAACTCGTGTTCACAGTCTTTGGCTAACTGTTGAAGGGTTCTGATAGCCAGATATGGGGCACAATTAACTCCAAAAGTGACGGTGTTGAGCTCGAAATCTTTCAAAGGACCACTGCCCTCTGGTTGGAAAATAATGCGTTGAAAGGGTCTATCGTCGGGGTGTATAAGAATTTGGCGGTACATCTTCTCAATGTCCCCATTGAACACATACTTGTACAATCGCCAATTGAGAAGGATTCCAAGTAAATCGGCCTGTAGAGTAGGGCCTTTGTGTAAAACATCGTTAAGCGATCTGCCCGAAGATGTGGATCTGGATGCGTTAAATACGACTCTCAGCTTTGTTGTCGTGCTAGAGGGTTTTACTACTCCATGGTGTGGCAAGTAGTATGAAAAATATTGATTGTTCTGTACAATTTCGAAGGGCTGGGTCTCTGACATGTGACCAAGAGTAATGTATTCTGACAGTACTTTATTATATTGCGACTTAAGAGACTCATTTTTGGATAGAGTGGTTTGCATGCGATGACATTGAGATCTAGCAATGACTCTAGAGCAGCCCAAGTGTTGTGAGGTGGGAAACTCGGATTTAAAAGGGAGACGGACCATATAGCGTCCATCAGGCAGTCGTTGGGTCGTCTCGGCGAATAATTTTTCGCAAATTTGGTCCGAGTGAGAAGTTTGTTTTGGGACGGATATCTCTTCCACTTCCCAAAATTTTTGAAGAAGATTGCCGAGGTTGTCGGAATTATCCTTTACGCAAGTGGAAAATGTGCAAACGTTGGATATGGTAGCCTCGCTTAAAGAGCCACTTACGATCCATCCGAATATGGTGCACTGAGCGAGTAGGTTTTGAGAGAGAGGAGTTCGAATGCCCTCTAGAAAGATTTTAGGGGCAATATCACTTCCAATTATGAGATCAATCTCAGCAGCGGTTGAGAAATTCGGGTCAGCTAAGTCGAGATTAATGAGACAGCTATCTGCGGGTCTGGGAGTACTTATTGCCGGGATCAGATTTGTGAGCTTCTCGAGTACAATCGCATCTACTGAAATTTCTTTAGTTCTGAGGTTGTCTGTGAGTACCAGATGGCATATCTTAGAGGACGAGTTAACAAGTTTGCCTCCCATTCCGGAGATGCTTGTGTAGTGTTTAAGAGCGCGCAGCTTAAGTCTGCGTTGTGACTTTTCTGTGATAAAGGTGCGCTGGGATCCTTGATCGATCAGGGCTCGGAGGCAGAAGAGTTCTCCTCTATGAAGCACCCGGACTAATGCCGTTGGGAGAATAACATTTCGATTTTGAGTGGAATGATGTGCTACAACATTGGATGGTTGAGCTAATTCTGGGTTTTGTCTTGGTCTCGGAGGAAAATGCAATAAGGAATGGTGGTTTTTGTGGCAAGTATTGCAACTTTTCCCACTTTTACATTCCTTTGCAGTGTGATTATATGAGAGACAGTTAATACAAAGATTAGCCGACTTCGCAAATTGGAAACGATCGTTCGGGCTAAGTTTTCTAAATTGACTGCATTGTCGTAGGTGATGTGATTCCTTACAATGTTTACATGGGTCTGATGCCATCGTGGTGTGTGCTACTGCATTAGTTTTGCTGGATGACTTGAGGGGTGGTTGGTGAAAAGATTTCACAGGCTTAATGGAAGAAAGACGTTCTAGTACCTCTACTCGAATCACTAGAAAATCATTCATTTGCTGCCAAGTCGGCAAATCCTTACGGGAGTCGAGAGATTGTTCCCAAAGGGAGAGCGTCTGATCAGGTAATTTTGATGAGCATAGATGAACCAGCAACGGGTCCCAGTTTTCAGTTTGAACTGTTTGAGCCTTTAGCACTGAAAGACAGTGTGTCACTGTGGACAGAATGCTCTTGATCCCCTCGTCATCTTCCTTATAAACCTTATCCATGGAAAAGAGCCTTTTCAACTGCGTGTCTACTAGCAAACGTTTGTTTTCGAAACGCTTGGACAAGGCGTCCCACGCGGGAGCGAAATTCTCATCGCACAGTAGAAACTGTTTGACGATAGTGCCAGCTTCTCCTCGGGTTTTACTTCTTAAGTGATACAATTTTTGAGCAGCTGTGAGCTTGGGGTGATTGCTATATACAGCAGTAAACATGTCCCTAAAGGCGGGCCAATCTTCGTAGCAACCACTAAAAAGTTCGGTGTCGCAGGGAGGTGCCTTAATATGGCATGAATTCATCGATGTGTTAGCAAGGGCTGACGAGTTTGGGTCCCCACTTAAATTAAATTGAGCTTCTCCTTGGATTCCACGACATAGATCTTGTAACAGAGTTTTGACTCTATAAAACTCGTCTTCGCATGTAGAAAAGGTCAAACTGATTTGCTCTTCACTGTCAGCAGACATCTCCTCGTCAGTGGATACCATCAAGCTTCGAAAATCTTGATCTGCTTCAGCAAAAAGAGTGTCCAAACGACGTAATCTCTCAGTAACGAGGGATTCTCTGGTGTCTATTGTGAAGGTGGGAGATTTAGCACAAAACTGCAGCACTCGGCTTGTAGAGAAATCAAAACGTCGTTGGGCAGACATTGTGAAAAATCAGGCAAAAATCGAATGGGATACAACAAATGATATCAGTGATCTGGAGTGTATTTATAAAAACGGGTTGATTTTAGCTCCTAGCGGACAAAGTAGGGTTATGTCGCCTTATGTGTGTAAAAGTGAATAAATGGGGTGCATATAAGCCAAAGAAAAGACAAAGTAGGGTTATGTCTCCTTGTGTATGTAAAGGTGAATAAGTGGGGTGCATATAAGCCAAAGAAAAGACAAAGTAGGGTTATGTCTCCTTATGTGTGTAAAAGTGTATAAATGGGGTGCATATAAGCCAAAGAAAAGACAAAGTAGGGTTATGTCTCCTTGTGTATGTAAAGGTGAATAAATGGGGTGCATATAAGCCAAAGAAAAGACAAAGTAGGGTTATGTCTCCTTGTGTATGTAAAGGTGAATAAATGGGGTGCATATAAGCCAAAGAAAAGACAAAGTAGGGTTATGTCTCCTTATGTGTGTAAAAGTGTATAAATGGGGTGCATATAAACCAAAGAAAAGACAAAGTAGGGTTATGTCTCCTTGTGTATGTAAAGGTGTATAAATGGGGTGCATATAAGCCAAAGAAAAGACAAAGTAGGGTTATGTCTCCTTGTGTATGTAAAGGTGAATAAATGGGGTGCATATAAGCCAAAGAAAAGACAAAGTAGGGTTATGTCTCCTTGTGTATGTAAAGGTGAATAAATGGGGTGCATATAAGCCAAAGAAAAGACAAAGTAGGGTTATGTCTCCTTATGTATGTAAAAGTGTATAAATGGGGTGCATATAAACCAAAGAAAAGACAAAGTAGGGTTATGTCTCCTTGTGTATGTAAACGTGCCAAAAAAAGTAGTATATAAGCGGACCGATGTACATGTGTAAAGTATGTATGCACTCGCACTAACTTCGATTTATGTGTGTATGTAGACGTGTCAAAAAAAGTAGTATATAAGCGGACCGATGTACATGTGTAAAAGTATGTATGCACTCGCACTAGCTGCGGTTTATGTATGTACATATGCACGTGCGTGCGGTTTTTTCGCGCAAGAAAACCACGGTTCTTATTGAGAAGTATGTATGTATGTAGTTATTTGCACAGCACTTTCACTGGGGTATGTATGTATGTATGGGTCTGCATTTATTCGAGAAAACCAATATAATAAGAATTGCACTGAGTATGTATGTATGTATGTGTGGGCATTTATTCGAGAAAACCAATATAATAAGAATTGCACTGAGTATGTATGTATGTATGTGTGGGCATTTATTCGAGAAAACCAATATAATAAGAATTGCACTGAGTATGTATGTATGTATGTGTGGGCATTTATTCGAGAAAACCAATATAATAAGAATTGCACTGAGTATGTATGTATGTATGTGTGGGCATTTATTCGAGAAAACCAATATAATGAAGAGAATTGCACCGCGTATGTATGTATGTATGTGTGGGCATTTATTGTGCAAAAAAGGTTTAAAAAATGATTTCCGAGATAACGCACTGGATGTGTATGTATGTAAGTGTGGGTTTCCGTTTATTTGTGCAAAAGAGAGCTTAAAAGTGGTTGAGTTTAACGTGTCTGTAGGGTCAGCCACGAGGATTACCTTTTTTCACACGCTCTGGGGGCAGCAAAGAAAAAATCCAAAAGAGATGTCCACTTCTTTTGCGCTCGGGCCAGCACAAAAAACTCTCCAGAAAGATGTCCAGTTCTGTCGACGTCGAAGGACCATGTATATAGGCGCGGTTGGCCTTTATTGTAGAATTCAGCTTGCAGGTTAAAATATGCCGAGATCAAGAGAAACACATGTACGTCGGTCAAAGGTATAGGCATAAAAAAGGGCCGGTTTTAATGGCCGGCGGAAAAAACTCGCTTTTCAAGTGACCGCATATTCTTATGCGTTAGTGGGTTGTACAATTTAGTATTTTGTAAGACTTAATACTAAAAGTTAAAATTATGTTGTGTTTCCATCGCAGGTTCATTTCTTTTTCAGGTGTGAACTAGGTATAAGTCTTCAGTTTTTTGTCTTAACTAATTACAAGATATTTCAAGTTTTTGTCTCAATATAATACAAGATGGTTTTAAAATTCTTTTTTGTTGGAATGATATTCCAACAATTGGTTTGCCACGCCCGTCGCAGACGCCTCTTTTCTTGGATAAGCTGTTCAATTTGGTGGTTCGTTTTGAATTTGATTTTTTGCACATCCGTCTGTTGTGGTGTTGAGATTCTGGCTGCAGTCACAAGTACCTCTTCCAGTGCGGAGGTGGAGTCGATGTCGGTTTCAGTATTGAGCTGGGGGGCTAGCTCAATGTGGGAACTCACATACTTTTTGTATTTCATCCAATTGGTTCTGTGCGACGTCAGCCTATAGGGGCGATCCGTAGTTTCTGGGCTTTGAAGGAGGGTTATCAACAGCGGCGAGTGATCTGAAGAAAGGTCTGGAAGGGCCTTGGCGTTTATTAAATTTCGTGGGATGTTTTTTGTCACCGCGAAGTCAATTAGATCGGGTATCTTTCTGGGGTCTTCTGGCCAATATGTGGGGCTACCAGGGGAAACGTAGTCCAGCTTATTTCTCACATTGATGAGAGCGTTGTACAGTTGTCTTCCCTTGGGGGTCACGAGGCGGGATCCCCAATGCGTATGCTTGGCGTTGTAATCTCCTGCAGCTATAAATCGATCTCCAAGTGAGTTGTAAAAATCCATGAATTGACCTTCAGAGATTGTAAAGCGAGGTGGGCAGTAGACAGCAGCAATGCAAAGGTTGCCGTTACCTGACTGCACTTTAATGGACGTAGCTTGCAGGTAATTTGTTGCAAACCTTTGGTGGAAGTGGTGTTTGATGCGTTCTCTGATAAGGATGCCGGTCCCGCCGTGGGCTTTACCATCTGGATGATCTGTGCGGTAGAAGGTATAACCTCTTATATGAAAGTTGTATCTGCTTGTGAGGTGCGTTTCAACCAGTAGCATGGCGTCGATGTGGTTTTCGTTTAGAAATTGTGTTAGTTCAAGTTTATGCCGTGAGACGCCATTGGCATTCCACGTGGATATACGTAGATTGGACATTGATTATTTTGACTGTTGTGCTACGAGCAGCTGTATCACCATATTCTGATTCTGGACGAGCGTTTGCATGGTCGTTTTCATAAATGACATGAGTTCCATCATGCTTTGTTGCATGGTCACCATCATGGATTCCATGTTGTTTTGTGGCTGCTCTGGGGCCTGCTGAGCATTTACTGAGTTTGTGGGGAGTGGATTTTGCATACCTGTCCGTAGAGCTTCGGCGTAGGAGATGCCCGTTGGGGCATTTAGCGGACCAAAAGAAGATCTGGCTGCTATGGCAAAAAATACATCTGGAGTAGTTTTTGAATTAAAATACACATTTTGTGTATTTTTTTGGCGTGTAGCTGTCGCTCTTCGCATGCGACTCTTCAGCTCCTTGTAGACCTCACAGCCTCTGTAGTTAGCTGTATGGTTTCCTCCGCAGTTTCCACATTTTTTCGTGTTGGGGTCTTCTTTGTTCGCAGAGTTGTGGAAGTCTCCACAGACTACGCAGACTGACCGAAGGGTGCAGTATGTCCTTGTATGACCATACTCCTGGCAATTCGTGCATTGCACAGGACCGTTGCGTTTGTGAGGTTCTTCCACGGTGATTCTTCGCTGCAGTAGGAACTTCAACTTGTAGATCGGGTGAACTTCATTCTTCTTTAGGGCTTTACTGTCTGGCTCAAGTTCGACTTTGAAAAGAGGTTGCGGCTTTTTGTTTTTGTTGATAATGTTGCTAACATTCTTCGCAAAGAAACCCTTGCCTTTCAGGGCTTCTAGTATCTCGGAGGGGGTTCAATTCCTTTCAGCACTACTTGCAGCCCCATGCTGCTTTTTAGTTGGTAGGTGTAAAAGCTCTTTTTTGCTTCCTGCAGGTAATTAGACACAGCTCGAAAGTGTTCTTCTGTTTTGGTTTGAACTTTGGTTTCGCAGATGTTCCCTTTAATAATCGGAACAACATGAAAGTTTCCGTCCCCGACCACCGCAACAATTTTGTTGACCAGGGCGTTTGAACTTTTCTCCCTTATATATATAGGTGGGGGCTTTGGCTGTTTTTGAGTCTCCTGCTCCAGCTCTGCTTCATTATTCTCACCAGCTGCTAGCGGAGAAAATTTGTTGGTGTTGTTTGGGTCGTAGCTTTTGGTGACACGGTTGATCTTAGGCTTGTTACCAACCGTGTTATGGGGGCTAAGCTTACGCTTAATTTGGATGTAGCGATCCATGCCAGTCTGTATGACCGGAACCGCTTGTTGCTTATCGGAGCTCACGGTTTTTGTTACCATTGTATTTTGCGCTGCGGCCGTTGGCACCGATTTCGCAATATTGGTCGTTGGTTTAGTTGTTGCTGTTGCTTTTGATGCGTTTGCAGAAATTGCAGCTCTGCTTGTTGTTGGTGCGTCTTCCATCGAAGCCGCTGGTGGTGGGGTTTGGCATTGGGAGCTCCAAGATGTAGGAGCTGGAATAAGTAGGGCGGGAGAGCAAGAGCGCGCTCTCGTGCCGTCGACGGTCAGTAGAGCCGGGTTGGGCTTGGTAGACGTTTTTTCTGCTTCGATATCGCGAGTTGAGAAATAAGAGAAAACACCGTTTCTTTGGTTTACAGAGGTTCTACGCTCATTCTTTTGATCGCCGCTCATTATTTTGAGCTTGTTACGCGTGGCACAATATAAATGAACTTTGCAGCTCAAAAACACGTCTCGCGCACTAGTGTCCGTATGTCATACGCACTGTAGGGCTTGGCCTAGCTGACAGTACGTAGTTTAGAGTTCCGAATTTACTTTTTCACCATGAAAAAACACTTCGAGAATAAACCCCGCGTAGCGGTCGTCCGTAAGCACGTCTGCACTCGATGAAGGTCGAATACGAAATGAACAAATTTACAATTGAGTATGCAAATGTATTAGCCTTGTAAAAACTAATATAAATACAAACTCTGAAGTGGATACAGGCATTATTAGGTGAGTTTTGAACTTTTTGTTTACAAATTTACAATTGAGTATGCAAATGTATTAGCCTTGTAAAAACTAATATAAATACAAATTCTGAAGTGGATACAGGCATTATTAGCTGCGCTGTGAACTTTTTGTTTACAAATTTACAATTGAGTATGCAAATGTATTAGCCTTGTAAAAACTAATATAAATACAAATTCAGCCGTGGATACATTCATTATTAGCGGAGTTGTGAACTTTTTGTTTACAAATTTACAATTGAGTATGCAAATGTATTAGCCATGTAAAAACTAATATAAATACTAAATTCTGAAGTGGATACAGGCATTATTAGCTGAGTTGTGAACTTTTTGTTTACAAATTTACAATTGAGTATGCAAATGTATTAGCCTTGTAATAACTAATATAAATATAAATTCTGAAGTGGATACAGGCATTATTAGCTGAGTTGTGAACTTTTTGTTTACAAATTTACAATTGAGTATGCAAATGTATTAGCCTTGTAAAAACTAATATAAATACAAATTCTGAAGTGGATACAGGCATTATTAGCTGAGTTGTGAACTTTTTGTTTACAAATTTACAATTGAGTATGCAAATGTATTAGCCTTGTAAAAACTAATATAAGTACAAATTCTGCCATGGATACATGCATTATTACCTGAGTTGTGAACTTTTTGTTTACAAATTTCATTATTAGCTGTGCTGTGAACTTTTTGTTTACAAATTTACAATTGAGTATGCAAATGTATTAGCCTTGTAAAAACTAATATAAATACAAATTCTGCCGTGGATACATGCATTATTAGCGGAGTTGTGAACTTTTTGTTTACAAATTCACAATTGAGTATGCAAATGTATTAGCCGTGTAAAAACTATACACATTCCTAAGTGGATACATGCATTATTAACTGAGTTGTGAACTTTTTGTTTACAAATTTCATTATTAGCTGAGATGTGAACTTTTTGTTTACAAATTTATAATTTAGTATGCAAATGTATTAGACGTGTAAAAACTATTATAAATACAAATTCTGAAGTGGATACATGCATTATTAGCTGAGATGTGAACTTTTTGTTTTCAAATTTACAATTGAGTATGCAAATGTATTAGCCGTGTAAAAACTGTTATAAATACAAATTCTGAAGTGGATACAGGCATTATTAGCTGAGTTGTGAACTTTTTGTTTACAAATTTACAATTGAGTATGCAAATGTATTAGCCTTGTAAAAACTAATATAAATACAAATTCTGAAGTGGATACAGGCATTACACAGGAACACAAAATTAAACTTTGTGAAATTTCCACGAACCATTTCAAGTTTTCCATGATATTTGGGTGCTCCTGAGTAAAAGTCCCATACAAAATTGTTTTCCATCACCTACAGGTTCCGCAGTATACCTAAGAATACAAAAAACCTATGTTTGCCGACATTTTGAATTACGTGGACTATATAATTGGACTTACCTTTATTATTTTTGGTAGGACCTACTCTCAATACATCACGGCACTACTAAAAAATAGTCCCAATCGTGAACCATTGCCCATGTCTTTGGAATTCGACGCCAAAGTTGAAACTCCCAAAATTTTCAACATTTCTGTGATGAAAAAACAATTCTGAGAATTAAATCTTATATGGAACTAATTTTAAATATTAATTGAATCTATTGTTCATTGTATTCTTTAATTTCGGTTTAAAGCGTTTTCATGAGGACATTTTATTGGATTTATTAAACGAATAAAACAGCTTTTTTGGTTTTATTATCTACTCCTATTTGCTGTCAAATTTCAAATAAGTCAAGGCAACCTATAAAATAGTAGTAGATATGTATCTTTTTATATATAATATACATTTTTTCGTTTTGACTAAACTTAAATATGTAAGGATTATCGCTGGCTACTAAGCTGTCTTAAAAATGTTATGTTCGGAAGACCTTTTTATTTAATATAAAACTAAATGTATATTATATATAAAAATATACATATCTACTACTATTTTATAGGTTGCCTTGACTTATTTGAAATTTGACAGCAAATAGGAGTAGATAATAAAACCAAAAAAGCTGTTTTATTCGTTTAATAAATCCAATAAAATGTCCTCATGAAAACGCTTTAAACCGAAATTAAAGAATACAATGAACAATAGATTCAATTAATATTTAAAATTAGTTCCATATAAGATTTAATTCTCAGAATTGTTTTTACATCACAAAAATGTTGAAAATTTTGGGAGTTTCAACTTTGGCGTCGAGTTCCAAAGACATGGGCAATGGTTCACGATTGGGACTATTTTTTAGTAGTGCCGTGATGTATTGAGAGTAGGTCCTACCGAAAATAATAAAGGTAAGTCCAATTATATAGGCCACATAATTCAAAATGTCGGCAAACATCGGTTTTTTGTATTTTTAGGTATACCGCGGATGTAGGTGATGGAAAATAATTTTGTATGGGACTTTTACTCAGGAGCACCCAAATATCATGGAAAACTTGAAATGGTTCGTGGAAATTTTTGGCTGTGTACCTGTGTTATTAGCTGAGTTGTGAACTTTTTGTTTACAAATTTACAATTGAGTATGCAAATGTATTAGCCTTGTAAAAACTAATATAAGTACAAATTCTGCCATGGATACATGCATTATTACCTGAGTTGTGAACTTTTTGTTTACAAATTTCATTATTAGCTGAGCAGTGAACTTTTTGTTTACAAATTTACAATTGAGTATGCAAATGTATTAGCCTTGTAAAAACTAATATAAATACAAATTCTGCCGTGGATACATGCATTATTAGCGGAGTTGTGAACTTTTTGTTTACAAATTCACAATTGAGTATGCAAATGTATTAGCCGTGTAAAAACTATACACATTCCTAAGTGGATACATGCATTATTAGCTGAGTTGTGAACTTTTTGTTTACAAATTTCATTATTAGCTGAGATGTGAACTTTTTGTTTACAAATTTATAATTTAGTATGCAAATGTATTAGACGTGTAAAAACTATTATAAATACAAATTCTAAAGTGGATACATGCATTATTAGCTGAGATGTGAACTTTTTGTTTTCAAATTTACAATTGAGTATGCAAATGTATTAGCCGTGTAAAAACTGTTATAAATACAAATTCTGAAGTGGATACAGGCATTATTATCTGAGTTGTGAACTTTTTGTTTACAAATTTACAATTGAGTATGCAAATGTATTAGCCTTGAAAAAACTAATATAAATACAAATTCTGAAGTGGATACAGGCATTATTAGCTGCGCTGTGAACTTTTTGTTTACAAATTTACAATTGAGTATGCCGTGTAAAAACTAATATAAATACAAATACGGAAGTCGATACAGGCATTATTAGCTGAGCTGTGAACTTTTTGCTTACAAATTTACAATTGAGTATGCAAATGTATTAGCCGTGTAAAAACGAATATAAATACAAATTCTGCCGTGGATACATGCATTATTAGCGGAGTTGTGAACTTTTTGTTTACAAATTTACAATTGAGTATGCAAATGTATTAGCCATGTAAAAACTAATATAAATACAAATTCTGAAGTGGATACAGGCATTATTAGCTGAGTTGTGAACTTTTTGTTTACAAATTTACAATTGAGTATGCAAATGTATTAGCCTTCTAAAAACTAATATAAGTACAAATTCTGCTGTGGATATATGCATTATTAGCGGAGTTGTGAACTTTTTGTTTACAAATTTACAATTGAGTATGCAAATGTATTAGCCATGTAAAAACTAATATAAATACTAAATTCTGAAGTGGATACAGGCATTATTAGCTGAGTTGTGAACTTTTTGTTTACAAATTTACAATTGAGTATGCAAATGTATTAGCCTTATAAAAACTAATATAAGTACAAATTCTGCCGTGGATACATGCATTATTACCTGAGTTGTGAACTTTTTGTTTACAAATTTCATTATTAGTTGAGATGTGAACTTTTTGTTTACAAATTTACAATTGAGTATGCAAATGTATTAACCATGTAAAAACTAATATAAATACAAATTCTGAAGTGGATACAGGCATTATTAGCTGAGTTGTGAACTTTTTGTTTACAAATTTACAATTGAGTATGCAAATGTATTAGCCTTGTAAAAACTAATATAAATACAAATTCTGCCGTGGATACATGTATTATTAGCGGAGTTGTGAACTTTTTGTTTACAAATTCACAATTGAGTATGCAAATGTATTAGCCGTGTAAAAACTATACACATTCTTAAGTGGATACATGCATTATTAGCTGAGTTGTGAACTTTTTGTTTACAAATTTACAATTGAGTATGCAAATGTATTAGCCTTGTAAAAACTAATATAAATACAAATTCTGAAGTGGATACAGGCATTATTAGCTGAGTTGTGAACTTTTTGTTTACAAATTTACAATTGAGTATGCAAATGTATTAGCCTTCTAAAAACTAATATAAGTACAAATTCTGCCGTGGATACATGCATTATTAGCGGAGTTGTGAACTTTTTGTTTACAAATTTACAATTGAGTATGCAAATGTATTAGCCATGTAAAAACTAATATAAATACTAAATTCTGAAGTGGATACAGGCATTATTAGCTGAGTTGTGAACTTTTTGTTTACAAATTTACAATTGAGTATGCAAATGTATTAGCCTTATAAACACTAATATAAGTACAAATTCTGCCGTGGATACATGCATAATTACCTGAGTTGTGAACTTTTTGTTTACAAATTTCATTATTAGCTGAGATGTGAACTTTTTGTTTTCAAATTTACAATTGAGTATGCAAATGTATTAGCCGTGTAAAAACTAATATAAATACAAATTCTGAAGTGGATTATGCATTATTATCTGAGTTGTGAACTTTTTGTTTACAAATTTACAATTGAGTATGCAAATGTATTAGCCTTGTAAAAACTAATATAAATACAAATTCTGAAGTGGATACAGGCATTATTAGCTGAGTTGTGAACTTTTTGTTTACAAATTTACAATTGAGTATGCAAATGTATTAGCCATGTAAAAACTTATATAAATACAAATTCTGAAGTGGATACAGGCATTATTAGCTGAGTTGTCAACTTTTTGTTTACAAATTTACAATTGAGTATGCAAATGTATTAGCCTTGTAAAAACTAATATAAATACAAATTCTGCCGTGGATACATGCATTTTTAGCGGAGTTGTGAACTTTTTGTTTACAAATTTACAATTGAGTATGCAAATGTATTAGCAATGTAAAAACTAATATAAATACAAATTCTGAAGTGGATACAGGCATTATTAGCTGAGTTGTGAACTTTTTGTTTACAAATTTACAATTGAGTATGCAAATGTATTAGCCTTGTAAAAACTAATATAAATACAAATTCTGCCGTGGATACATGCATTATTAGCGGAGTTGAGAACTTTTTGTTTACAAATTTACAATTGAGTATGCAGATGTATTAGCCTTGTAAAAACTAATATAAATACAAATTCTGAAGTGGATACAGGCATTATTAGCTGAGTTGTGAACTTTTTGTTTACAAATTTACAATTGAGTATGCCGTGTAAAAACTAATATAAATACAAATTCGGAAGTCGATACAGGCATTATTAGCTGAGCTGTGAACTTTTTGTTTACAAATTTACAATTGAGTATGCAAATGTATGAGCCGTGTAAAAACGAATATAAATACAAATTCTGCCGTGGATACATGCATTATTAGCGGAGTTGTGAACTTTTTGTTTACAAATTTACAATTGAGTATGCAAATGTATTAGCAATGTAAAAACTAATATAAATACAAATTCTGAAGTGGATACAGGCATTATTAGCTGAGTTGTGAACTTTTTGTTTACAAATTTACAATTGAGTATGCAAATGTATTAGCCTTGTAAAAACTAATATATATACAAATTCTGCCGTGGATACATGCATTATTAGCGGAGTTGAGAACTTTTTGTTTACAAATTTACAATTGAGTATGCAGATGTATTAGCCTTGTAAAAACTAATATAAATACAAATTCTGAAGTGGATACAGGCATTATTAGCTGAGTTGTGAACTTTTTGTTTACAAATTTACAATTGAGTATGCAAATGTATTAGCCTTGTAAAAACTAATATAAGTACAAATTCTGCCGTGGATACATGCATTATTACCTGAGTTGTGAACTTTTTGTTTACAAATTACATTATTAGCTGAGATGTGAACTTTTTGTTTACAAATTTACAATTGAGTATGCAAATGTATTAGCCATGTAAAAACTAATATAAATACAAATTCTGAAGAGGATACAGGCATTATTAGCTGAGTTGTGAACTTTTTGTTTACAAATTTACAATTGAGTATGCAAATGTATTAGCCTTGTAAAAACTAATATAAATACAAATTCTGCCGTGGATACATGCATTATTAGCGGAGTTGTGAACTTTTTGTTTACAAATTCACAATTGAGTATGCAAATGTATTAGCCGTGTAAAAACTATACACATTCTAAAGTGGATACATGCATTATTAGCTGAATTGTGAACTTTTTGTTTACAAATTTACAATTGAGTATGCAAATGTATAAGCCGTGTAAAAACGAATATAAATACAAATTCTGAAGTGGATACATGTATTATTAGCTGAGCTCTGAACTTTTTGTCTACAGATTTACAATTGAGTATGCAAATGTATTAGCCATGTAAAAAATAATATAAGTACAATTTATGCCGTGGATACATGCATTATTAGCTGAGTTGTGAACTTTTTGTTTACAAATTTCATTATTAGCTGAGATGTGAACTTTTTGTTTACAAATTTACAATTGAGTATGCAAATGTATTAGCCGTGTAAAAACTAATATAAATACTGTTCAAACATGAACACGGTTTTAGATAAGAAGCATCTGTTAGCGATAAAGTCCCAGCAGCAGAGCACGGCCTAGCACCATATCTATCTATTAATACAACCGCCACTTGAGCCTATGTAACAAGTATCCCGAAATATGACCTCCTGCGAGCGGTCTGGGTTTGTTTAAGATATGTTCTTTCGGGGTGACTGTTTGCACCCTTATCGTACTTTAAATACTTCCCACGATCGGGAACTGTCCGATGCGTGGGTCTAGAACTAAGATCTACAATGTACATTCTCATGTTAGCTATATAAGCTAGGGTTTGAATGGAATAAATTCAGTTTCTTACAAAAACTCAGCACATGAAGACTTCTTATTTATTTTGGAGCTCTTTCATTTTGGTCAATCGAGCCTTCGGAGCATTTTTGCTTCGACAACTCTGCAGTTTCCCCCTCTATGGTAAGGGACTCAGAGTGAGGCCAGCTCCTTCAAGCGAAGCAAGTAACACTTGTAGCTAAAAGGTAGCAAAATAATTAACTCTTGTTTCCCGCCACCCGTGGTAAGGAACAGAGTATAAAATAAAAACAAAAAGACACAAAAGAGTCTTTTATGTTTTAAAAACATGCACCATGTAGGTTGCTGTAATACCATGAAAAAAATGGTAAGGCGTGCTGGAGCCAATAATATCAGTAAAAAATGTGCTTAAAAAAAAAAAATGTAAAAAGTGCATAAAATAATGTTATGGTATTTGAAATGGCCAACATATACCATATATATGCAAAAGGATAAAAAAAAGAGTCCTTCTTGTTAAAAAAAAAAAGTGGTCGAGAAATCGACAAAATTAAAAAATAAATATAACAAATATTTATTGTGGGCGTTTTTTCGAGGCCTAAAACATCGAAAAGTCGCGGTAGTGTAAAAAAAAGACCTATCGTGACAAATTAAAAAAAAAAAAAACACAATAATAAAAAAGTTTTTGGTGGTCGTGAAAACGATAATTCAAAAGGTCAAAAAAGAGTCCCTTTTGTTTTTAAACAAAAAAATTTTTTCCAACTCCATTGGTTGGTTTTTTAAAATTAAAGGACAATAAGAGTCCTTATTAATATTTTTTTCCAACTCCATTGGTTGGTTTTTTTGTAAATGCCAGATATGGCAACCAGAAAATAAGAATAAAATAATTTTCTGGGGTCGAGAAATCGACTAAGATATTGTGTGGACGTTACCCAGCCCTTGACGGAGAAAAGGAGAAGGAGGGACGACCTCACGGCAGCAACTACAAATAAGTCTGCAACAACAACGACGGCCGCAGCGACGATACAGATACAGGCGGCAGCAGGAAATCATCCTGCAACAACAACGGCGGCAGCGACGACAGCAGCAGCAAAAAACAACAACATCAAAATTAAAGACGACGGCGGCGCGGCAGAAGCGGAAAAAGCAGCAGCTAAGTCGACTTAATTAAAATTCTTTTTTAATATAATAATTTTTTGGTTAAAAAAAAAAGAATCAGGAGTTGCTTAATGCAATATTCCCCCGGCAGGACCTCACTTCGGAGGTATTTATAAAGCTGGAGTTAAAGTCATAAAGACAGTTTCAATACCAATTGTTTAATATAAAGGAAATTGTTCAAAAATAATAGAAAAAAGAAATACAAGCGGATAAACTAATTTTGATGAATTAAAAATTAAAAGTTAAAAAGAAATAAAATTGTACATGTATTAAGCCATGATACGGAGGGCTTTGTAAAATGTTAGTTGCAAAATTAATTATATCGAATTAAACAAAATAAATACAGTCCACTTAATTTTAATTGCAACTAATTTAAATGTACCCCGAATCTTGCTGGCCCTTGGCAGAATGTTCAAACATGAACACGGTTTTAGATAAGAAGCATCTGTTAGCGATAAAGTCCCAGCAGCAGAGCACGGCCTAGCACCATATCTATCTATTAATACAACCGCCACTTGAGCCTATGTAACAAGTATCCCGAAATATGACCTCCTGCGAGCGGTCTGGGTTTGTTTAAGATATGTTCTTTCGGGGTGACTGTTTGCACCCTTATCGTACTTTAAATACTTCCCACGATCGGGAACTGTCCGATGCGTGGGTCTAGAACTAAGATCTACAATGTACATTCTCATGTTAGCTATATAAGCTAGGGTTTGAATGGAATAAATTCAGTTTCTTACAAAAACTCAGCACATGAAGACTTCTTATTTATTTTGGAGCTCTTTCAAATACTAATTCTGAAGTGGATACAGGCATTATTAGCTGTGTTATGAACTTTTTGTTTACAAATTTACAATTGAGTATGCAAATGTATTAGCCTTGTAAAAACTAATATAAATACAAATTCTGAAGTGGATACATGCATTATTAGCTGAGTTGTATACTTTTTGTTTACAAATTTACAATTGAGTATGCAAATGTATTAGCCATGTAAAAACTAATATAATTACAAATTCTAAAGTGGATATATGCACTATTATCTGGGATATATGCACTATTATCTGAGTTGTGAACTTTTTGTTTACAAATTTACAATGGAGTATGCAAATGTATTAGCCTTGTAAAAACGAATATAAATACAAATTCTGAAGTGGATACATGCATTATTAGCTAAGCTGTGAACTTTTTGTCTACAGATTTACAATTGAGTAATTCAAATGTATTAGCCATGTAAAAACTAATATAAATACAAATTCTGAAGTGGATATATGCATTATTATCTGAGTTGTGAAATTTTGTTTACAAATTTCATTATTAGCTGAGATGTGAACTTTTTGTTTACAAATTTACAATTGAGTATGCAAATGTATAAGCCGTGTAAAAACTAATATAAGTACAAATTCTGAAGTGGATACAGGAATTATTAGCTGCGCTATGAACTTTTTGTTTACAAATTTACAATTGAGTATGCAAATGTATTAGCCGTGTAAAAACGAATATAAATACAAATTCTGAAGTGGATACATGTATTATTAGCTGAGCTGTGAACTTTTTGTCTACAGATTTACATTTGAGTATGCAAATGTATTAGCCATGTAAAAAATAATATAAGTACAATTTATGCCGTGGATACATGCATTATTAGCTGAGTTGTGAACTTTTTGTTTACAAATTTCAATATTAGCTGAGATGTGAACTTTTTGTTTACAATTTTACAATTGAGTATGCAAATGTATTAACCGTGTAAAAACTAATATAAATACAAATTCTGAAGTGGATTCAGGCATTATTAGCTGAGATGTGAACTTTTTGTTTACAAATTTACAATTGAGTATGCAAATGTATAAGCCGTGTAAAAACTAATAAAAGTACAAATTCTGAAGTGGATACAGGCATTATTAGCTGCGCTGTGAACTTTTTGTTTACAAATTTAAAATTGAGTATGGAAATGTATTAGACGTGTAAAAACTAATATAATACTAATTCTGAAGTGGATACAGGCATTACTAGCTGAGTTGTGAAATTTTTGTTTACAAATTTACAATTGAGTATGCAAATGTATTAACCTTGTAAAAACTAATATAAATACAAATTCTGAAGTGGATATATGCATTATAAGCTGAGCTGTGAATTTTTTGTCTACAAATTTACAATTGAGTATGCAAATGTATTAGCCGTGTAAAAACTAATATAAATACTAAATCTGAAGTGGATACAGGCATTATTAGCTGAGTTGTGAACTTTTTGTTTACAAATTTACAATTGATATGCAAATGTATTAGCCTTGTAAAAACTAATATAAATACAAATTCTAAAGTGGATACATGCATTATTAGTTGAGATGTGAACTTTTTGTTTACAAATTTACAATTGAGTATGCAAATGTATTAGCCGTGTAAAAACTAATATAAATACAAATTCTGAAGTGGATATATGCATTATTATCTGCGTTGTGAAATTTTGTTTACAAATTTCATTATTAGCTGAGATGTGAACTTTTTGTTTACAAATTTACAATTGAGTATGCAAATGTATAAGCTGTGTAAAATTAATATAATATATTCAAATGTATTAGCCATGTAAAAACTAATATAAATACAAATTCTGAAGTGAATATATGCATTATTATCTGCGTTGTGAAATTTTGTTTACAAATTTCATTATTAGCTGAGATGTGAATTTTTTGTTTACAAATTTACAATTGAGTATGCAAATGTATAAGCCGTGTAAAAACTAATATAATATATTCAAATGTATTAGCCATGTAAAAACTAATATAAATACAAATTCTGAAGTGGATATATGCATTATTATCTGAGTTGTGAAATTTTGTTTACAAATTTCATTATTAGCTGAGATGTGAACTTTTTGTTTACAAATTTACAATTGAGTATGCAAATGTATAAGCCGTGTAAAAACTAATATAAATACTAAATCTGAAGTGGATACAGGCATTATTAGCTGAGTTGTGAACTTTTTGTTTACAAATTTACAATTGAGTATGCAAATGTATTAGCCGTGTAAAAACTAATATAATACTAATTCTGAAGTGGATATAGGCATTACTAGCTGAATTGTGAAATTTTTGTTTACAAATTTACAAATGAGTATGCAAATATATAACCCTTGCAAAAACTAATATAAATACAAATTCTGAAGTGGATATATGCATTATAAGCTGAGCTGTGAATTTTTTGTCTACAAATTTAAAATTGAGTATGCAAATGTATTAGCCGTGTAAAAAATAATATAAATACTAAATCTGAAGTGGATACAGGCATTATTAGCTGAGTTGTGAACTTTTTGTTTACAAATTTACAATTGATATGCAAATGTATTAGCCTTAAAAAAACTAATATAAATACAAATTCTAAAGTGGATACATGCATTATTAGCTGAGATGTGAACTTTTTGTTTACAAATTTACAATTGAGTATGCAAATGTATTAGCCGTGTAAAAACTAATATAACAACAAATTCTAAAGTGGATACATGCATTATTAGCTGAGCTGTGAACTTTTTGTTTACAAATTTACAATTGATATGCAAAAGTATTAGCCTTGTAAAAACTAATATAAATACAAATTCTAAAGTGGATACATGCATTATTAGCTGAGCTGTGAACTTTTTGTCTACAAATTTACAATTGACTATGCAAATGTATTAGCCGTGTAAAAACTAATAAAAATACAAATTCTAAAGTGGATACATGCATTATTAGCTGAGATGTGAACTTTTTGTTTGCAAATTTACAATTGAGTATGCAAATGTATAAGCCGTGTAAAAACTAATATAAGTACAAATTCTGAAGTGGATACAGGCATTATTAGCTGAGTTGTGAACTTTTTGTTTACAAATTTACAATTGAGAATGCAAATGTATTAGCCGTGTAAAAACTAATATAAATACTAAATCTGAAGTGGATACAGGCATTATTAGCTGAGTTGTGAACTTTTTGTTTACAAATTTACAATTGATATGCAAATGTATTAGCCTTGTAAAAACTAATATAAATACAAATTCTAAAGTGGATACATGCATTATTAGCTGAGATGTGAACTTTTTGTTTACAAATTTACAATTGAGTATGCAAATGTATTAGCATTGTAAGAATTAATTTAAATATAAATTCTAAAGTGGATACATGCATTATTAGCAGAGCTGTGAACTTTTTGTTTACAAATTTACATTTGAGTATGCAAATGTATTAGCCATGTAAAAACTAATATAAGTACAAATTCTACCATGGATACATGCATTATTAGCTAAGTTGTGAACTTTTTGTTTACAAATTTACAATTGAGTATGCAAATGTATTAACCGTGTAAAAACTAATATAAATACAAATTCTAAAGTGGATACATGCATTATTAGATGAGATGTGAACTTTTTGTTTACAAATTTACAATTGAGTATGCAAATGTATTAACCTTGTAAAAACTAATTTAAATACTAATTCTGAAGTGGATACAGGCATTATTAGCTGAGTTGTGAACTTTTTGTTTATAAATTTACAATTGATTATGCAAATGTATTAGCCTTGTAAAGACTAATATAAGTACAAATTCTAAAGTGGATACATGCATTATTAGATGAGATGTGAACTTTTTGTTTACAAATTTACAATTGAGTATGCAAATGTATTAACCTTGTAAAAACTAATTTAAATACTAATTCTGAAGTGGATACAGGCATTATTAGCTGAGTTGTGAACTTTTTGTTTACAAATTTACAATTGAGTATGCAAATGTATTAGCCATGTAAAAAATAATATAAGTACAATTTATGCCGTGGATACATGCATTATTAGCTGAGTTGTGAACTTTTTGTTTACAAATTTCATTATTAGCTGAGATGTGAACTTTTTGTTTACAATTTTTACAATTGAGTATGCAAATGTATTAGCCGTGTAAAAACTAATATAAGTACAAATTCTAAAGGGGATATATGCATTATAATATAAGTACAAATTCTGCCGTGGATTCAGGCACATTAGCTGAGATGTGAACTTTTTGTTTACAAATTTACAATTGAGTATGCAAATGTATTAGCCGTGTAAAAACTAATATAAACACAAATTCTGAAGTGGATACATGCATTATTAGCTGAGCTGTGAACTTTTTGTCTACAAATTTACAATTGAGTATGCAAATGTATTAGCATTGAAAGAACTAATTTAAATATAAATTCTAAAGTGGATACATGCATTATTAGCTGAGCTGTGAACTTTTTGTTTACAATTTTACAATTGAGTATGCAAATGTATTAGCCATGTAAAAACTAATATAAGTACAAATTCTACCATGGATACATGCATTATTAGCTGAGTTGTGAACTTTTTGTTTACAAATTTACAATTGAGTATGCAAATGTATTAGCCTTGTAAAAACTAATATAAATACAAATTCTGAAGTGGATACAGGCATTATTAGCTGAGTTGTGAACTTTTTGTTTACAAATTTACAATTGAGTATGCAAATGTATTAACCTTGTAAAAACTAATATAAATACTAATTCTGAAGTGGATACAGGCATTATTAGCTGAGTTGTGAACTTTTTGTTTATAAATTTACAAGTGATTATGAAAATGTATTAGCCTTGTAAAAACTAATATAAATACAAATTCTGAAGTGGATACAGGCATTATTAGCTGAGTTGTGAACTTTTTGTTTATAAATTTACAATTGAGTATGCAAATGTATTAACCTTGTAAAAACTAATATAAATACAAATTCTGAAGTGGATACTTGCATTATTAGCTGAGTTGTGCACTTTTTGTTTACAAATTTACAATTGAGTATGCAAATGTATTAGCCTTGTAAAAACTAATATAAATACAAATTCTGAAGTGGATACAGGCATTATTAGCTGAGTTGTGAACTTTTTGTTTACAAATTTACAATTTAGTATGCAAATGTATTAGCCGTGTAAAAACTAATATAAATACTAATTCTGATGTGGATACAGGCATTATTAGCTGAGTTGTGAACTTTTTGTTTACAAATTTACAATTGAGTATGCAAATGTATTAGCCGTGTAAAAACTAATATAATACTAATTCTGAAGTGGATTCAGGCATTATTAGCTGAGTTGTGAAATTTTTGTTTACAAATTTATACCTGAGTATGCAAATGTATTAACCTTGTAAAAACTAATATAAATAAAAATTCTGTAGTGGATACATGCATTAATAGCTGAGTTGTGAACTTTTTGTTTACAAATTTACAATTGAGTATGCAAATGTATTAGCCATGTAAAAACTAATATAATTACAAATTCTGAAGTGGATATATGCACTATTATCTGAGTTGTGAACTATTTGTTTACAAATTTACAATTGAGTATGCAAATGTATTAACCTTGTAAAAACTAATATAAATACAAATTCTGAAGTGGATATATGCATTATAAGCTGAGCTGTGAATTTTTTGTCTACAAATTTACAATTGAGTATGCAAATGTATTAGCCGTGTAAAAACTAATATAAATACAAATTCTGAAGTGGATATATGCATTATTATCTGCGTTGTGAAATTTTGTTTACAAATTTCATTATTAGCTGAGATGTGAACTTTTTGTTTACAAATTTACAATTGAGTATGCAAATGTATAAGCTGTGTAAAATTAATATAATATATTCAAATGTATTAGCCATGTAAAAACTAATATAAATACAAATTCTGAAGTGAATATATGCATTATTATCTGCGTTGTGAAATTTTGTTTACAAATTTCATTATTAGCTGAGATGTGAATTTTTTGTTTACAAATTTACAATTGAGTATGCAAATGTATAAGCCGTGTAAAAACTAATATAATATATTCAAATGTATTAGCCATGTAAAAACTAATATAAATACAAATTCTGAAGTGGATATATGCATTATTATCTGAGTTGTGAAATTTTGTTTACAAATTTCATTATTAGCTGAGATGTGAACTTTTTGTTTACAAATTTACAATTGAGTATGCAAATGTATAAGCCGTGTAAAAACTAATATAAATACAAATTCTGAAGTGGATTCAGGCATTATTAGCTGAGATGTGAACTTTTTGTTTACAAATTTACAATTGAGTATGCAAATGTATAAGCCGTGTAAAAACTAATAAAAGTACAAATTCTGAAGTGGATACAGGCATTATTAGCTGCGCTGTGAACTTTTTGTTTACAAATTTAAAATTGAGTATGGAAATGTATTAGACGTGTAAAAACTAATATAATACTAATTCTGAAGTGGATACAGGCATTACTAGCTGAGTTGTGAAATTTTTGTTTACAAATTTACAATTGAGTATGCAAATGTATTAACCTTGTAAAAACTAATATAAATACAAATTCTGAAGTGGATATATGCATTATAAGCTGAGCTGTGAATTTTTTGTCTACAAATTTACAATTGAGTATGCAAATGTATTAGCCGTGTAAAAACTAATATAAATACTAAATCTGAAGTGGATACAGGCATTATTAGCTGAGTTGTGAACTTTTTGTTTACAAATTTACAATTGATATGCAAATGTATTAGCCTTGTAAAAACTAATATAAATACAAATTCTAAAGTGGATACATGCATTATTAGTTGAGATGTGAACTTTTTGTTTACAAATTTACAATTGAGTATGCAAATGTATTAGCCGTGTAAAAACTAATATAATACTAATTCTGAAGTGGATATAGGCATTACTAGCTGAATTGTGAAATTTTTGTTTACAAATTTACAAATGAGTATGCAAATATATAACCCTTGCAAAAACTAATATAAATACAAATTCTGAAGTGGATATATGCATTATAAGCTGAGCTGTGAATTTTTTGTCTACAAATTTACAATTGAGTATGCAAATGTATTAGCCGTGTAAAAACTAATATAAATACTAAATCTGAAGTGGATACAGGCATTATTAGCTGAGTTGTGAACTTTTTGTTTACAAATTTACAATTGATATGCAAATGTATTAGCCTTGTAAAAACTAATATAAATACAAATTCTAAAGTGGATACATGCATTATTAGTTGAGATGTGAACTTTTTGTTTACAAATTTACAATTGAGTATGCAAATGTATTAGCCGTGTAAAAACTAATAAAAGTACAAATTCTGAAGTGGATACAGGCATTATTAGCTGAGTTGTGAACTTTTTGTTTATAAATTTACTATTGATTATGAAAATGTATTAGCCTTGTAAAAACTAATATAAATACAAATTCTGAAGTGGATACAGGCATTATTAGCTGAGTTGTGAACTTTTTGTTTACAAATTTCAATATTAGCTGAGATGTGAACTTTTTGTTTACAATTTTACAATTGAGTATGCAAATGTATTAACCGTGTAAAAACTAATATAAATACAAATTCTGAAGTGGATTCAGGCATTATTAGCTGAGATGTGAACTTTTTGTTTACAAATTTACAATTGAGTATGCAAATGTATAAGCCGTGTAAAAACTAATAAAAGTACAAATTCTGAAGTGGATACAGGCATTATTAGCTGCGCTGTGAACTTTTTGTTTACAAATTTAAAATTGAGTATGGAAATGTATTAGACGTGTAAAAACTAATATAATACTAATTCTGAAGTGGATACAGGCATTACTAGCTGAGTTGTGAAATTTTTGTTTACAAATTTACAATTGAGTATGCAAATGTATTAACCTTGTAAAAACTAATATAAATACAAATTCTGAAGTGGATATATGCATTATAAGCTGAGCTGTGAATTTTTTGTCTACAAATTTACAATTGAGTATGCAAATGTATTAGCCGTGTAAAAACTAATATAAATACTAAATCTGAAGTGGATACAGGCATTATTAGCTGAGTTGTGAACTTTTTGTTTACAAATTTACAATTGATATGCAAATGTATTAGCCTTGTAAAAACTAATATAAATACAAATTCTAAAGTGGATACATGCATTATTAGTTGAGATGTGAACTTTTTGTTTACAAATTTACAATTGAGTATGCAAATGTATTAGCCGTGTAAAAACTAATATAAATACAAATTCTGAAGTGGATATATGCATTATTATCTGCGTTGTGAAATTTTGTTTACAAATTTCATTATTAGCTGAGATGTGAACTTTTTGTTTACAAATTTACAATTGAGTATGCAAATGTATAAGCTGTGTAAAATTAATATAATATATTCAAATGTATTAGCCATGTAAAAACTAATATAAATACAAATTCTGAAGTGAATATATGCATTATTATCTGCGTTGTGAAATTTTGTTTACAAATTTCATTATTAGCTGAGATGTGAATTTTTTGTTTACAAATTTACAATTGAGTATGCAAATGTATAAGCCGTGTAAAAACTAATATAATATATTCAAATGTATTAGCCATGTAAAAACTAATATAAATACAAATTCTGAAGTGGATATATGCATTATTATCTGAGTTGTGAAATTTTGTTTACAAATTTCATTATTAGCTGAGATGTGAACTTTTTGTTTACAAATTTACAATTGAGTATGCAAATGTATAAGCCGTGTAAAAACTAATATAAATACTAAATCTGAAGTGGATACAGGCATTATTAGCTGAGTTGTGAACTTTTTGTTTACAAATTTACAATTGAGTATGCAAATGTATTAGCCGTGTAAAAACTAATATAATACTAATTCTGAAGTGGATATAGGCATTACTAGCTGAATTGTGAAATTTTTGTTTACAAATTTACAAATGAGTATGCAAATATATAACCCTTGCAAAAACTAATATAAATACAAATTCTGAAGTGGATATATGCATTATAAGCTGAGCTGTGAATTTTTTGTCTACAAATTTAAAATTGAGTATGCAAATGTATTAGCCGTGTAAAAAATAATATAAATACTAAATCTGAAGTGGATACAGGCATTATTAGCTGAGTTGTGAACTTTTTGTTTACAAATTTACAATTGATATGCAAATGTATTAGCCTTAAAAAAACTAATATAAATACAAATTCTAAAGTGGATACATGCATTATTAGCTGAGATGTGAACTTTTTGTTTACAAATTTACAATTGAGTATGCAAATGTATTAGCCGTGTAAAAACTAATATAACAACAAATTCTAAAGTGGATACATGCATTATTAGCTGAGCTGTGAACTTTTTGTTTACAAATTTACAATTGATATGCAAAAGTATTAGCCTTGTAAAAACTAATATAAATACAAATTCTAAAGTGGATACATGCATTATTAGCTGAGCTGTGAACTTTTTGTCTACAAATTTACAATTGACTATGCAAATGTATTAGCCGTGTAAAAACTAATAAAAATACAAATTCTAAAGTGGATACATGCATTATTAGCTGAGATGTGAACTTTTTGTTTGCAAATTTACAATTGAGTATGCAAATGTATAAGCCGTGTAAAAACTAATATAAGTACAAATTCTGAAGTGGATACAGGCATTATTAGCTGAGTTGTGAACTTTTTGTTTACAAATTTACAATTGAGAATGCAAATGTATTAGCCGTGTAAAAACTAATATAAATACTAAATCTGAAGTGGATACAGGCATTATTAGCTGAGTTGTGAACTTTTTGTTTACAAATTTACAATTGATATGCAAATGTATTAGCCTTGTAAAAACTAATATAAATACAAATTCTAAAGTGGATACATGCATTATTAGCTGAGATGTGAACTTTTTGTTTACAAATTTACAATTGAGTATGCAAATGTATTAGCATTGTAAGAATTAATTTAAATATAAATTCTAAAGTGGATACATGCATTATTAGCAGAGCTGTGAACTTTTTGTTTACAAATTTACATTTGAGTATGCAAATGTATTAGCCATGTAAAAACTAATATAAGTACAAATTCTACCATGGATACATGCATTATTAGCTAAGTTGTGAACTTTTTGTTTACAAATTTACAATTGAGTATGCAAATGTATTAACCGTGTAAAAACTAATATAAATACAAATTCTAAAGTGGATACATGCATTATTAGATGAGATGTGAACTTTTTGTTTACAAATTTACAATTGAGTATGCAAATGTATTAACCTTGTAAAAACTAATTTAAATACTAATTCTGAAGTGGATACAGGCATTATTAGCTGAGTTGTGAACTTTTTGTTTATAAATTTACAATTGATTATGCAAATGTATTAGCCTTGTAAAGACTAATATAAGTACAAATTCTAAAGTGGATACATGCATTATTAGATGAGATGTGAACTTTTTGTTTACAAATTTACAATTGAGTATGCAAATGTATTAACCTTGTAAAAACTAATTTAAATACTAATTCTGAAGTGGATACAGGCATTATTAGCTGAGTTGTGAACTTTTTGTTTACAAATTTACAATTGAGTATGCAAATGTATTAGCCATGTAAAAAATAATATAAGTACAATTTATGCCGTGGATACATGCATTATTAGCTGAGTTGTGAACTTTTTGTTTACAAATTTCATTATAAGCTGAGATGTGAACTTTTTGTTTACAATTTTTACAATTGAGTATGCAAATGTATTAGCCGTGTAAAAACTAATATAAGTACAAATTCTAAAGGGGATATATGCATTATAATATAAGTACAAATTCTGCCGTGGATTCAGGCACATTAGCTGAGATGTGAACTTTTTGTTTACAAATTTACAATTGAGTATGCAAATGTATTAGCCGTGTAAAAACTAATATAAACACAAATTCTGAAGTGGATACATGCATTATTAGCTGAGCTGTGAACTTTTTGTCTACAAATTTACAATTGAGTATGCAAATGTATTAGCATTGAAAGAACTAATTTAAATATAAATTCTAAAGTGGATACATGCATTATTAGCTGAGCTGTGAACTTTTTGTTTACAATTTTACAATTGAGTATGCAAATGTATTAGCCATGTAAAAACTAATATAAGTACAAATTCTACCATGGATACATGCATTATTAGCTGAGTTGTGAACTTTTTGTTTACAAATTTACAATTGAGTATGCAAATGTATTAGCCTTGTAAAAACTAATATAAATACAAATTCTGAAGTGGATACAGGCATTATTAGCTGAGTTGTGAACTTTTTGTTTACAAATTTACAATTGAGTATGCAAATGTATTAACCTTGTAAAAACTAATATAAATACTAATTCTGAAGTGGATACAGGCATTATTAGCTGAGTTGTGAACTTTTTGTTTATAAATTTACAAGTGATTATGAAAATGTATTAGCCTTGTAAAAACTAATATAAATACAAATTCTGAAGTGGATACAGGCATTATTAGCTGAGTTGTGAACTTTTTGTTTATAAATTTACAATTGAGTATGCAAATGTATTAACCTTGTAAAAACTAATATAAATACAAATTCTGAAGTGGATACTTGCATTATTAGCTGAGTTGTGCACTTTTTGTTTACAAATTTACAATTGAGTATGCAAATGTATTAGCCTTGTAAAAACTAATATAAATACAAATTCTGAAGTGGATACAGGCATTATTAGCTGAGTTGTGAACTTTTTGTTTACAAATTTACAATTTAGTATGCAAATGTATTAGCCGTGTAAAAACTAATATAAATACTAATTCTGATGTGGATACAGGCATTATTAGCTGAGTTGTGAACTTTTTGTTTACAAATTTACAATTGAGTATGCAAATGTATTAGCCGTGTAAAAACTAATATAATACTAATTCTGAAGTGGATTCAGGCATTATTAGCTGAGTTGTGAAATTTTTGTTTACAAATTTATACCTGAGTATGCAAATGTATTAACCTTGTAAAAACTAATATAAATAAAAATTCTGTAGTGGATACATGCATTAATAGCTGAGTTGTGAACTTTTTGTTTACAAATTTACAATTGAGTATGCAAATGTATTAGCCATGTAAAAACTAATATAATTACAAATTCTGAAGTGGATATATGCACTATTATCTGAGTTGTGAACTATTTGTTTACAATTTTACAATTGAGCATGCAAATGTATGAGCCGTGTAAAAACTAATATAAATACAAATTCTGAAGTGGATACATGAATTATTAGCTGAGTTGTGAACTTTTTGTTTACAAATTTACAATTGAGTATGCAAATGTATTAGCCATGTAAAAACTAAAATAATTACAAATTCTGAAGTGGATATATGCACTATTATCTGAGTTGTGAACTTTTTGTTTACAATTTTACAATTGAGCATGCAAATGTATTAGCCGTGTAAAAACTAATATAAATACAAATTTTGAAGTGGATACAGGCATTATTAGCTGAGCTGTGAACTTTTTGTTTACAAATTTACAATTGAGTATGCAAATGTATTAGCCTTGTAAAAACTAATATAAATACAAATTCTGAAGTGGATTCAGGCATTATTAGCTGAGGTGTGAAATTTTTGTTTACAAATTTATACCTGAGTATGCAAATTTATTAACCTTGTAAAAACTAATATAAATAGTAATTCTGAAGTGGATACATGCATTATTAGCTGAGTTGTGAACTTTTTGTTTACAAATTTACAATTGAGTATGCAAATGTATTAGCCGTGTAAAAACTAATATAATTACAAATTCTGAAGTGGATACATGAATTATTAGCTGAGTTGTGAACTTTTTGTCTACAAATTTACAATTGAGTATGCAAATGTATTAGCCGTGTAAAAACTAATATAAATACAAATTCTAAAGTGGATACATGCATTATTAGCTGAGATGTGAACTTTTTGTTTGCAAATTTACAATTGAGTATGCAAATGTATAAGCCGTGTAAAAACTAATATAAGTACAAATTCTGAAGTGGATACAGGCATTATTAGCTGCGCTGTGAACTTTTTGTTTGCAAATTTACAATTGAGTATGCAAATGTATTAGCCGTGTAAAAACTAATATAAATACTAAATCTGAAGTGGATACAGGCATTATTAGCTGAGTTGTGAAATTTTTGTTTACAAATTTACAATTGATATGCAAATGTATTAGCCTTGTAAAAACTAATATAAATACAAATTCTAAAGTGGATACATGCATGATTAGCTGAGATGTGAACTTTTTGTTTACAAATTTACAATTGAGTATGCAAATGTATTAGCATTGTAAGAACTAATTTAAATATAAATTCTAAAGTGGATACATGCATTATTAGCTGAGCTGTGAACTTTTTGTTTACAAATTTACATATGAGTATGCAATTGTATTAGCCATGTAAAAAATAATATAAGTACAATTTATGCCGTGGATACATGTGAACTTTTTGTTTACAAATTTCATTATTAGCTGAGATGTGAACTTTTTGTTTACAATTTTTACAATTGAGTATGCAAATGTATTAGCCGTGTAAAAACTAATATAAATACAAATTCTAAAGTGGATATATGCATTATAATATAAGTACAAATTCTGCCGTGGATTCAGGCATTATTAGCTGAGATGTGAACTTTTTGTTTACAAATGTACAATTGAGTATGCAAATGTATTAGCCGTGTAAAAACTAATATAAATACAAATTCTAAAGTGGATACATGCCTTATTAGCTGAGATGTGAACTTTTTGTTTACAAATTTACAATTGAGTATGCAAATGTATTAACCTTGTAAAAACTAATTTAAATACTAATTCTGAAGTGGATACAGGCATTATTAGCTGAGTTGTGAACTTTTTGTTAATAAATTTACAATTGATTATGCAAATGTATTAGCCTTGTAAAGACTAATATAAGTACAAATTCTACCATGGATACATGCATTATTAGCTGAGTTGTGAACTTTTTGTTTACAAATTTACAATTGAGTATGCAAATGTATTAGCCTTGTAAAAACTAATATAAATACAAATTCTGAAGTGGATACAGGCATTATTAGCTGAGTTGTGAACTTTTTGTTTACAAATTTACAATTGAGTATGCAAATGTATTAACTTTGTAAAAACTATAAAAACTAATATAAATACTAATTCTGAAGTGGATACAGGCATTATTAGCTGAGTTGTGAACTTTTTGTTTATAAATTTACTATTGATTATGAAAATGTATTAGCCTTGTAAAAACTAATATAAATACAAATTCTGAAGTGGATACAGGCATTATTAGCTGAGTTGTGAACTTTTTGTTTACAAATTTACAATTGATTATGCAAATGTATTAGCCTTGTAAAGACTAATATAAGTACAAATTCTACCATGGATACATGCATTATTAGCTGAGTTGTGAACTTTTTGTTTACAAATTTACAATTGAGTATGCAAATGTATTAACCTTGTAAAAACTAATTTAAATACTAATTCTGAAGTGGATACAGGCATTATTAGCTGAGTTGTGAACTTTTTGTTTACAAATTTACAATTGAGTATGCAAATGTATTAGCCATGTAAAAAATAATATAAGTACAATTTATGCCGTGGATACATGCATTATTAGCTGAGTTGTGAACTTTTTGTTTACAAATTTCATTATTAGCTGAGATGTGAACTTTTTGTTTACAATTTTTACAATTGAGTATGCAAATGTATTAGCCGTGTTAAAACTAATATAAATACAAATTCAAAAGTGGATATATGCATTATAATATAAGTACAAATTCTGCCGTGGATTCAGGCATTATTAGCTGAGATGTGAACTTTTTGTTTACAAATTTACAATTGAGTATGCAAATGTATTAGCCGTGTAAAAACTAATATAAACACAAATTCTGAAGTGGGTACATCCATTATTAGCTGAGCTGTGAACTTTTTGTTTACAAATTTACAATTGAGTATGCAAATGTATTAACTTTGTAAAAACTATAAAAACTAATATAAATACTAATTCTGAAGTGGATACAGGCATTATTAGCTGAGTTGTGAACTTTTTGTTTATAAATTTACTATTGATTATGAAAATGTATTAGCCTTGTAAAAACTAATATAAATACAAATTCTGAAGTGGATACAGGCATTATTAGCTGAGTTGTGAACTTTTTGTTTACAAATTTACAATTGAGTATGCAAATGTATTAACTTTGTAAAAACTATAAAAACTAATATAAATACTAATTCTGAAGTGGATACAGGCATTATTAGCTGAGTTGTGAACTTTTTGTTTACAAATTTACAATTGAGTATGCAAATGTATTAACTTTGTAAAATCTATAAAAACTAATATAAATACTAATTCTGAAGTGGATACAGGCATTATTAGCTGAGTTGTGAACTTTTTGTTTATAAATTAACTATTGATTATGCAAATGTATTAGCATTGAAAGAACTAATTTAAATATAAATTCTAAAGTGGATACATGCATTATTAGCTGAGCTGTGAACTTTTTGTTTACAAATTTACAATTGAGTATGCAAATGTATTAGCCATGTAAAAACTAATATAAGTACAAATTCTACCATGGATACATGCATTATTAGCTGAGTTGTGAACTTTTTGTTTACAAATTTACAATTGACTATGCAAATGTATTAGCCTTGTAAAAGCTAATATAAATACAAATTCTGAAGTGGATACAGGCATTATTAGCTGACTTGTGAACTTTTTGTTTACAAATTTACAATTGAGTATGCAAATGTATTAACTTTGTAAAAACTATAAAAACTAATATAAATACTAATTCTGAAGTGGATACAGGCATTGTGAACTTTTTGTTTACAAATTTACAATTGAGTATGCAAATGTATTAACCTTGTAAAAACTAATTTAAATACTAATTCTGAAGTGGATACAGGCATTATTAGCTGAGTTGTGAACTTTTTGTTTACAAATTTACAATTGAGTATGCAAATGTATTAGCCATGTAAAAAATAATATAAGTACAATTTATGCCGTGGATACATGCATTATTAGCTGAGTTGTGAACTTTTTGTTTACAAATTTCATTATTAGCTGAGATGTGAACTTTTTGTTTACAATTTTTACAATTGAGTATGCAAATGTATTAGCCGTGTTAAAACTAATATAAATACAAATTCTAAAGTGGATATATGCATTATAATATAAGTACAAATTCTGCCGTGGATTCAGGCATTATTAGCTGAGATGTGAACTTTTTGTTTACAAATTTACAATTGAGTATGCAAATGTATTAGCCGTGTAAAAACTAATATAAACACAAATTCTGAAGTGGATACATGCATTATTAGCTGAGCTGTGAACTTTTTGTTTACAAATTTACAATTGAGTATGCAAATGTATTAACTTTGTAAAAACTATAAAAACTAATATAAATACTAATTCTGAAGTGGATACAGGCATTATTAGCTGAGTTGTGAACTTTTTGTTTATAAATTTACTATTGATTATGAAAATGTATTAGCCTTGTAAAAACTAATATAAATACAAATTCTGAAGTGGATACAGGCATTATTAGCTGAGTTGTGAACTTTTTGTTTACAAATTTACAATTGAGTATGCAAATGTATTAACTTTGTAAAAACTATAAAAACTAATATAAATACTAATTCTGAAGTGGATACAGGCATTATTAGCTGAGTTGTGAACTTTTTGTTTACAAATTTACAATTGAGTATGCAAATGTATTAACTTTGTAAAAACTATAAAAACTAATATAAATACTAATTCTGAAGTGGATACAGGCATTATTAGCTGAGTTGTGAACTTTTTGTTTATAAATTTACTATTTATTATGCAAATGTATTAGCATTGAAAGAACTAATTTAAATATAAATTCTAAAGTGGATACATGCATTATTAGCTGAGCTGTGAACTTTTTGTTTACAAATTTACAATTGAGTATGCAAATGTATTAGCCATGTAAAAACTAATATAAGTACAAATTCTACCATGGATACATGCATTATTAGCTGAGTTGTGAACTTTTTGTTTACAAATTTACAATTGAGTATGCAAATGTATTAGCCTTGTAAAAGCTAATATAAATACAAATTCTGAAGTGGATACAGGCATTATTAGCTGACTTGTGAACTTTTTGTTTACAAATTTACAATTGAGTATGCAAATGTATTAACTTTGTAAAAACTATAAAAACTAATATAAATACTAATTCTGAAGTGGATACAGGCATTATTAGCTGAGTTGTGAACTTTTTGTTTATAAATTTACTATTGATTATGAAAATGTATTAGCCTTGTAAAAACTAATATAAATACAAATTCTGAAGTGGATACAGGCATTATTAGCTGAGTTGTGAACTTTTTGTTTACAAATTTACAATTGAGTATGCAAATGTATTAACTTTGTAAAAACTATAAAAACTAATATAAATACTAATTCTGAAGTGGATACAGGCATTATTAGCTGAGTTGTGAACTTTTTGTTTATAAATTTACTATTGATTATGAAAATGTATTAGCCTTGTAGAAACTAATATAAATACAAATTCTGAAGTGGATACAGGCATTATTAGCTGAGCTGTGAACTTTTTGTCTACAAAAGTAGTTAAATAAGCCGAGTGACGGGACCTTTGATGTCGGTAAAAAGGGTAATAAAAATGCAATTAATGGATTAGCTGTCAAAATTAGAGTGGTTTAGATAATAAAAATGCACTTAGTTAGGGGGAGATATGAACCTGTCATAAGAGGGGGTAATAAAGATGGAATAAATTAGGGTCAGTGCATGTAAAAGGATACTTGAGATCAAGTGTTCAAGGGATTCCCACAGGGATATGGATACGAGTGCGAATGCAACGGAGCGATCCCGGTAGCGACCCCGGATCGATGCACGTGCACCGACGACCCCTCACTTAGAGGGTGAGGCAATTGAAAAAGGGCGCACCGGGGAGATCCTGCACCGACAGGAGTGATCCTGACCCACACGTGTACGTTCACCCACTTAAGGCAATTGAAAAAGGGCGCACGGCGGCGGTCCTGCTCCGCCCGGAGTGATCCTGAGCATCCCGTGTACGTTCACCCACGATCCTCATTTGAAAAAGGGACGGGGTGGAACCTCGTTTGAACAAGGGCGCCAGACGTGATCGTTCAGGCAACATCCTCACTTGATAAAGGGACGGGGTGTAAGTGAACAAGGGCGCCAGAGTCGAAACATGTTCCCACCCACGACTCAGGACTGTGATTTTCCCTGTGAGATACCTCACTTGAAAAAGGTCACTTGTTTTCCCACTGAAGGGCCGCTGGAAAGCGGATCAGAGCAGTCAAATTTTCCCACCCTCATCCCATCTACACTAGATCAAGTGCGTGCAACAACCTGCTCAATTAGCTCACCAAAGTAGGGATGGTGAAGGATGCACTTGTAACGGTTTCTCAACGAAGTTGGATCACACTCAAAAAAGGATGGAAAGGTTGGGAATGGACATCAAGTGTTTGTCCCACATTTTTTGTATTTGTTTGTTGATCTTTTTGTGGGTCTACGAAAAGACTAGTTGTGACTTAAGAATCACTTCTAGTTTGTGTCTCAACCGTCACCATCAACCGCCGCCGCAACCGCAACCAAAAAATTTCAAAGTGAAATAAAAAACAAGTGCAAAGTGTAAAAAAGTTTGTAAAATATAATTTACAAAATACACAAAAACGAAAAAAACCTTAAAAAAATTAATAACAAAAAACCAAACGTTTTTAAAAACAATCAAAAACAAACAAAACCAAAAACCTTGAAAAAATTAATAACAAAAAACCAAAAGTTTTTAAAAACAATCAAAAACGAACAAAACCAAAAATCTTAAAAAATTAATAACAAAAAACCAAAAGTTTTTAAAAACAAACAAATACAAAAATGTACGCCAACAACAACAACATCGTCAACAACAACATGAATCCAATTTATTGCAACTCCTGCCAGCGGTACCTACCCCTATCCACTCAATGGCACAACCATGTGCGGACGGAGCAGCACAAATATTTTGCTACCCGACCCCTGGATGGGAGTGTAAAGCAAATCGTCGATGGATACAAGGGACGCATCCTTCAGTATATGTTCATAAATGAGGGAGCAGCTCTTAGGATTCCTGTTGAATTCCTAAATGAAGCGGGCCAAGCGCTGCTCCCTCATATCGAAAGAGTGCTATCGTTCCACACAGCTTCAAAAATAAATTTTGAACTGTTTGCAGAATACATGTTAATTAAAGAACATGAAACACAAGTGGAAATGAAATCGTTTCAGAGTAAGATGACTCTGCTTACGATTGGCTCAAATTTATCCGATTTATATAATTCCCACACTGAAGCCATTATTACGAAAATGGGTGAGTTCCAAGAGAAGGACAGTGGATGGACCCTAACACGCATAGTTAGGGTCGAGTTGAACATGATGCAATGTGTTCCTCTCAAGGGATCTGAGTATTTCGATCTCCCTCCCTCTCTTAAAAAACGCAGAGCATGCATCAATGTGCAGAACAGGGATGTTTTCTGCTTCAAGTGGGCAATAGTCTCAGCACTTAACCCCTTAAAAGAGAAAGGAGAAAGGTGCAATGCCTATGGTGTGGATATTAAATCACCAATTATCCACACCAATAATATAAAAATTGATTTTACTGGATTGACGTTCCCGATGAAAATAAAGAGCATTGACAATTTCGTGCTTCAAAACCCTCACATAAGTGTAAATGTGTTTGGGTATGATGAGGAGAAGGACAACGTATACGGTCCACTATATTCAAATGGAATGGAAAAGGAGAATCATGTTAATATGCTTTTCCTCGATGGACCAACCCCCGATAATTATGGCCATTACATGTGGATTAAAAATATGTCCGGGTAAGAAAAAACATAAATAAATCAAAAAAATATATGAAATAAATACATTTTTATGACAATCCACTCATACATATACATACATTTTTGTTTTACAGACTTCTATCATCACAATTGGGAAAAAGCGGTGATAAGCGTTGGTTCTGCAACAAGTGCCTCTCATACTCAACAAATGAGGCCAGAGCTCAGCGCCATGCAGAAAGATGCACCAACATTGTGAGCGAAGCACCCAAGGAAGGAGATGTCATCAAATTCGACCATATTAACCGCCAGCTGGAGGTACCCTTTGCTGTGTACGCCGACTTCGAGTGTATACTCGAGCCCACAACGATAGATGTAAGTGAGAAGACGCAAATAGTAAATAAGCATATTCCGATTGCCTTCGGGTATTATATTAAGTGTTCATTTGACCCTACCTTAGATAAATATGTTTCAAAGACAGGATCAAATGTCGGGCGCACTTTTGTAGATAGTTTAACGTCTGATTTGCCTGCTATTTACGAGAAGTACATGAATTATATAGTCCCCCTTCAAATGAGTGCACAGGATGCTTATGATTTTGATGAGGCCCTTAACTGCCACATATGTAAGGGAGTTTTAGGAAATGATAGAGTGAGAGATCACTGTCATTTTACAGGTCAATTTCGAGGGGCTGCACATAGCGAGTGTAACCTTAAGTATAAGACAGGAGATTTCATACCTGTTTTCTTTCACAATATGTCTAAATACGATGCTCATTTATTTGTGAAAGAACTCGGGGAGATTGAGGGTGAAATTAAAATAATTCCCTTGAATAAGGAGGTATATATTTCAATTTCAAAATATATTCCTATAGGAAAAAATAAATTAGAAATTAGATTTTTAGATACCATTCGTTTCATGCCCTCTAGCCTAGACAACCTTGCAGGAACTTTAAATGAAGGGGATTTCAAAGTTCTTCGAAATCAATTTCCAAATAGTACTGATTTTAGTTTGCTTCGTAGGAAAGGTGTATTTCCCTATGAATATTTAGATTCTGAGCGCAAGCTGATGGAAACTTGTCTCCCACCAAGGAGTGCATTTTTCAGCAAATTAACAGACTCAGAATGTTCTGAAGCTGATTATCTCCATGCAGTTCAGGTTTGGTCCCACTTCAAGTGTAAAACACTTAGAGATTATTTAGAGCTATATTTGAAGACAGACGTTTTGTTGCTGACAGATGTCTTTCAGAATTTTAGGGCTATCTGTAAAGGTATCTACGATCTCGATCCTGCCCATTATTATACAACTCCGGGCTTCTCATGGGATGCGATGTTGAAGACTACCAAAATATCCCTCGAGTTAATATCGGATATAGACATGATTTCATTTATTCAAAGTGGAATTCGGGGGGGTTTAGTTCAAAGTAGTCATCGATATACAAAAGCGAACCACAAATACCTCAAAGATTTCGATCCAACTAAGGAATCGGAATATTTGATGTATGTGGACGCGAACAATTTATATGGATGGGCAATGTCTGAACCACTCCCCTATGGCGATTTTAAATGGATGGAACCTTCAGAAATAGAATCATTTAATATTAATTCTATTTCTGAAAGTAGTGAGTATGGATACATTCTAGAGGTCGACTTGAAGTACCCATATGCACTTCACGACCAACACAATGACCTGCCTTTCTGTCCCGCAAATAGACGTCCTTCAAAAAAATCCAAGACTGCAAAGTTAATAGCGGATCTTTGCGATAAAAATAAATACATTATGCACTACAGAACTTTGCAGCAATGCTTACTTAATGGATTGAAACTTGAAAAGATTCACAATATCCTTCGATTCAAGCAAAAACCCTGGCTTAAAGAATATATTGACATTAACACTGCACACAGGACTAGGGCTAAAAGTAACTTCGAAAAAGACTTGTATAAGCTTTTAAACAACAGCGTCTATGGTAAAACAATGGAAAACAGCTTAAAGCGCAAAGATATTCGGATAGTGACAGAATGGGAAGCTCCACCTGTGGGTCCAAAAGGTGGGCGTCCGAGATTATGTGCTAGGGACCTAATAGCTAAATCAAATTTTCACAGTGCAACTAAGTTTAGTGAAAACATGTACGCAATTCAAATGAATAGGTTGCGTAACGTTTGTGATAAGCCAACATATCTAGGTTTTGTAGTGTTGGAGTTATCCAAATGGAAAATGTACGATTTTCACTACTCTTATATGAAACCAAAATTTCAAGATGCACTGAAATTAAACTATATGGATACAGATTCATTTATCTATTCCATAAAGACAGAGGATTTATATAAGGACATTCGAGATGATATTCAATTAAAATTTGATACATCTGAATACCCTGATGAATTGGCTAGGCAATATGGTTTTCCGCAGTGTAACAAGAAGCGCTTAGGGTACTTTAAGGATGAGCTGCATGGCAGGCCAATGACAGAGTTTGTGGGTCTAAGGTCTAAGATGTACGCCTATACAGCGTCAAGTGCAGGTAGCGAGCCCGAAAAATGTGTCAAAAAAAATAAGGGCGTGAAGCGAAGTGCCTTGGAGAAAATTACATTCGAGAAATATAAAAATTGTTTGTTCACAGGACAACAAGAAAGTGATAGCATGTATTTGTTTCGGTCTAGGGGGCATGAAATTAATACATACAAAATTACAAAAATTACATTAGATAATAAGGATGACAAGAGGCTAATATGTGAAGACGGAATTGCCACAAAAGCGATAGGACACTATTCGACAAGAGAAGGGGAACTTATGGGGTGTATCTCAACTCTAGCAGACAAAGCACGGGGGTTAAATAATGAAACTCTTGCGATAATGAGTGAAAGAAGGAGAGCAGACTTAAAAAGAAAGTTGGAGGAAACAAACAGTGCGCTCGACGAATATGAACGAGATTTAATTTGGCATTATATTAAAATAGCTAAACTAGAAAATCCAGAATTTGTGATATAAAATATAAATTCAAATTTGTAAATAAAACATTGTATTTAAGTTTTAAACTAAAATAATTTATTCAAAATGTTTAGATCTAAGATTAAAATATAATGTATAATGTAAAGTTAAAATTAAAAATAAATAAAAATTAAAAAAAAAAATAAAAAAATAAAAATAAAATGTGTTGTATGTGTATGTTTATTTCATTACAAAATTTCAGATGTATTTATCCAGCTGTCGTCACTTTTCGGGAAGCCCAACCAACGTACGAGTGCTCTTTTGCCTTGTCTTTTAAGTACCTTTTCAACTAGATATGTGTTGGGAAATCGGGTTTTTTTCAGCTCTTCCTTATAGAATCCGCCTTTTACGGGATTTCCATTCAAGTCCTTTAATAGGTATGTTACCGGATAAGTGTTTTGAATTTTGTATATTGTAAAAATTTCAACATTCCAATTCGGAGTAAATCCTTTTTCAAAAACTCCCTTATATTTCGAAATTCGAACATTGTCACCAATTTTCAGTTTGCTACCTGCAAACATTTTGATATTATTGTACACCGTTTGCAAGATATGCCTCTCATTCTCGGCGTTTACTTCTACGGGAGCCATTTTTATAGTCCTGTGTACTTTATTGTTGTAAAAGTTAATTAAGGCTTGATACATATCGATCCATTTATAGGTCCCATTGTAAGAAAACTCCTTCCACATTAGTTCTTTTAATGTCCTGTTGAATCGTTCCACAATGGAAGCCTTTAGAGTACTAAATGTCGAATAATGATTTATTTCATAACGATTCATCAACGACTTAAATTGTATGTTAAAAAACTCTTTCCCGTCATCTGTTTGTAGATGCTTAGGTACTCCATACCCAGAGTTGAAAATTTTTTCCATTGCTTCAGAAACATGTGAAGCAGTCTTAGACTTAAGTGCTTCGCCAAAGGCGAACTTTGAGAAGGTGTCAATAACTGTAAGAAGGTAGCGATATCCCTTATTCGTGGGAGAGTACTTTTGCATATCCACCAAGTCAGCCTGCCATAACCAATTTATTCCCTTTGTAATAACTCTCCGACGTAGAAAATGTTTTCGTGCAGGAGCATGTAATTCATTAATAATACCCCGTCTACTCATTTTCACACAAGTTACTTAGAATATCCTTTTTTTTCAATAATACTTGAAATAATAACCTCAAGTCTGTCTAAACGATCCTCAATATCGGTGGCCCTCACATCAGGAATACTATTAATTAACTCCTCTTGATGTGACATTAGCGATGCTCTTATATCGAGTATAGCCTTGTCAACATATTCTTTAATGACTAAGTCCGAATTCTCTTTTGGAAAGTCTCCATTTTTTAAGCGCCTTCGCTGAATATTAAAGTTTCCATCCGTATCTATGAAGAGTCCTGTCCCAGTTTTTTCATATCGTTTTAAATTAGTGTTCTGCTTGTCATGTAAAAAACGTCCAAACTTGTCAACGGACATTATGATTATAATCTTATTTGTAAATGTTTCATAATTATATACTTAATTAGAATATAATTTTAGCCTCTCTTAGTTCCTCAATTATCGATGTAATCTCATTATTGTGGTTTTGATTGCCTGCTGATTCCGATGCTATTAAGAGCTGAAGTCGTTCCACTAATTCGTTTGGGTCGTCCCAGTATATGAACTTAGGCTTATTCATCTCAAGTGTCATGAAACCAGACCCACTTATTATTTCTTTTTTCCCTTTGGGTGTAGATTCGGCGACGGGTACCTTAGCTAAAAGTGGTTTAATAATTTTCGAATATTTCAATGCTCTCGTTCCTTTCACTTGTCCATTTGGTTGAAAATTTCTTCGATACACATTTGTTTTTATTAATATTTCTCGATATATTTCCAGGTCATCTGCACTATAATTATTTGGGAGGTGGTGACATATTAGAGAATATAATCCGCTTGTGAGTCGCCAGTTTTGACCATCATCAAATTCAATTATATTGTTGGTTACATTTATTTTGTTATTTCCCAACATTAATTGCCCAGCTTCATTTTTGTATGGTCCATATGTCTTATCCAAAATTCGTTCTCGTGCCAGTTCACTAACATTAAAATTTTTCGGGCTCTCTTCAAACAGAGGTTGAGTTGCTATCAATGGAGATGAATTGGGGGAGGATTGCCTTGATAATACACTTGGTGCGTGGGGAGACGTTTGGCTTGATATTGCTGGTGATTTATTTAAGTGGTGATCGGGTGGTGAGAATGAAAAATCATCGTCTATAGCGGGTTGGGAGTAAAATTGATCATCATCATCATCATCATCTCTATTATCATTGCGAGTATCATAATCATCTTCTTCAGCACTTTTCAACCTCCAATCCGATAGATTGTATTCATCATCTTCTTCAGCATTTGAATTTTTGTTAGGCGCAGTATAAAATGTAAGTTTCCTCTTTTTCATATGCGGAGTTTTATTTTCAATCTCCATCTTAGTTTTATCATATTGGTTCTCTTTGTGTTTATTGTACTCAATTTTTTTGGTATTATTAACAAGTTCATTTAGCGGTTCAGTTATCGGCTTAAATGTTTCTTCTAAACCCATAGTATTCTGACTTTTAAATTGTTTTAGCTCAAAAAAATTTTTTTTTAAAGCATTTCGAGTTTTATTCAATTGTGATAAAATATTTTGGTTCATTGTGATGAAATTTTAGAATGTTTCAATCGAAAGAACAATACTGGTTATATCTGTCTCGGAGTCCGGTATGCACTGAGAAATAATTAATAAATCATGATCATATATACCTAATCTGATAAACCGACCTGATAATCAGACCTGATAATCAGACCTGATCTGTTTACCAGGTCTGATAAACCGTATCAGGTCTGATAAACCGACCTGATAATCAGACCTGATCTGTTTACCAGGTCTGATAAACCGTATCAGGTCTGATAAACCGACCTGATAATCAGACCTGATCTGTTTACCAGGTCTGATAAACCGTATCAGGTCTGATAAACCGACCTGATAATCAGACCTGATCTGTTTACCAGGTCTGATAAACCGTATCAGGTCTGATAAACCGACCTGATAATCAGACCTGATCTGTTTACCAGGTCTGATAAACCGTATCAGGTCTGATAAACCGACCTGATAATCAGACCTGATCTGTTTACCAGGTCTGATAAACCGTATCAGGTCTGATAAACCGACCTGATAATCACACCTGATCTGTTTACCAGGTCTGTTTTCATTTTTTAACTGAAATATAAAGGCTGAAAAATAAATTTCCCAAGTCCCCTTTCCCAAATAAAAATTTGTAATATTTTTTATATATATATAAAAAATTTTTTTTTATTTATTTTTGTTTTCATTTTTTAACTGAAATATAAAGGCTGAAAAATAAATTTCCCAAGTCCCTTTTCCCAATAAAAAATTTGTAATTTTTTTTTAATTTTAATTTTTTTTTTTTTATTATTTATTGAAATTTGTACTTAAATCTATTATAACGTTCCCATCCTTCAGCTTTTGGAGAGAATACGACCCTGAAGAAATGTTTTGGATTACCTCATCACTAAGGCGCGAGAACCTCTCCGGGAGGAATACATTCCTTGTATCCAGTTCCACCATAATATTGGTGCCGTACCTTCCCGTCACCCGCCTGGCCGAATAAATATGAAACGGTATATTCATCGGCAGCTTGTGAAAGGTAAACTTCCTTTTCACTCTGCAGGCGTTGAAGGCCTGCATCTGAGGGTCTTCCTCAATATCCCTCAAAAGGGCATCGATGTCCTCCTGCGTGACCCCAGTGGGGAGGTTGGAGGCGGTTGAGTTGGAGCTGGTGGAGCTGGTAGAGCTGGTGGAGCTGGATGCGTTGTTGGAGTCGGTGGAGCTGGCGGAGCTGGTAGAGCTGGTGGAGCTGGTAGAGCTGGTGGTGGTGGTGGTGAACTGGTTCATGATGCTGCTGTTGCTGCTACTGTTGTTGCTGCTGATGCTGGTGGCTGAATGATATTTTTCCTAGACGAGGTCCCTGAATTTATACCCGCCAAGGAGCATATTTCTCCTCCCACTGCTATCCACTTGTACTATGGTATTCGGTCTCAAGGGATAGAACGTCTAGCTTTGTAAAAGGTCAAAGTGTCCACTTCATGTGAAGTGGTTACGAAGGGTATGGGAAGAATTACAGTCTAGCAAAAATTTAAGGCATAAATGTCCACAGTTAAAAGTACCAAATTTTTGGAAACGCTGATAATTATATCTTATTTTTTCCCCTAAATATCTAATTATTTCTAAAGGCGGCTGCAAGTTACCAAAACTGTCAAAGTAGTACGAGTCTGATCCTTTCTTATAATACGCCACCCAATGCGTTCCTTCTGATGATGAGTCTGCTAAATTTATTATTCCACACTCGGAATAATGTGGTACTTTGGGTATCTCATCTCTCATATAAACCCCCCGAAAATGTGGAATATTTTTAAAGGCAAACTTCAATATATCAAAATTGGAAAGTGCTCTCTTGGGTAGCTCATTTAATAGTTTTTTTGTTTATTATTATTTTTTGAAAATGATATGCCATAGCCTTTCTTGTATGGTTGCAGGTACAAGCCTTTACCCAACGATACAGATTCCATTTTTCTGTTATGTCTCTGGTTTTCCTCAAGTTGTGCCTTTGCCATCTTTGCATTGTTAATTGATTTTACAATTGCAGCGCTACCTGACGCTAAACTACCCACAGCGCTAAGGGCTGTTAAAATAGGTACCAATGGTAAAAAACCACCAACTTTTGGAACTGCTATTACCCGTGGAATTACAACATTTTTCTTACATCCCATTGATTTCGATACTGCACTGCGTGCCACTTTAACAGCATTCAATATGTCAAGTGGCTTATGCTTTCGCAATTCGGTGGTTGCCTTTTTGATGATTGATGCAAGAGATTTTTTCACCACTTTCTTTTTCTGTTGCTTTGCTCCCATACCAAATTTCTTTTTTAGCTTCATCATGTTTGTAACAAAATATGATGCAGCCCTCTCACTAATGCTGCTATCCGCTGCTTTTACTCGATCCCAAGCCCTATCAATTAAAATCGAGTCTGCTTTATGACGTTCCCCCAAATCCTTTGTATTTGAATATGCTATATCGTGTTCCCTACAAGCTTCGTCTAAGCCGTTGATCCCCCGATCACCGCGAGCTAATCGTTTCTCTAGCTTCGTACCAGGTCCACAGTAATTATACCCAGGTATATGAGCCTCAAAGGGAAGAGTGTTTATTAAATTATTTATGAGACCTGTACCCTGTTTGACATTTGATTTATGACTGGTAATATTATAAAAATGTTTACCCATTTTATATCAACCTCAATTAACGACTGGTTGTCTTTGAATGAAGTACATATCTCTAAAACATGCGTTTATTAAGACAAAATAAAAAAATCATAGTAAAAAACATTGAAAGTGGTGGTGATGGGGAGAGTAAACATCGGCGTCACAGTTCACTGCTCCCAAACACGATCAGAGCTTTGGTGGTAGGTCCCTCCAATTGCGGAAAAACTAATGTGATGATTGCCTTAATCGAGGACCCAAACGGCCTGAAATTCGAAAATATATACGTGTATTCAAAGAGTTTATATCAACCGAAATATGAGTATTTGGAAAAACTTGTAAAACCAATACGAGGAATGGGATATTATACATTTTCAGCGAATGACAGTGTTTTGTCACCAGAGGAAGCTAAAAACAATTCCATCATGGTGTTTGATGACGTAGCGTGTGAAAAGCAAACTGCTATTCGCAATTATTTTTGTATGGGGCGACATAGAAATATTGATTCATTCTATTTATGTCAAACGTATACACATATTCCAAAACATTTAATACGAGATAATGCAAATTTTATTATAATGTTTAAGCAGGACGATATGAACCTTCGTCACATATATCGAGATCATGTTCATTCTGATATGAATTTTGAAACATTCATGGAAATTTCACGAAAGTGTTGGGTCGATAAATTTGGATTTCTTGTAATCTCTAAAGACGATGATATGAAAGCTGGACGATATAGAAAAGGATTCGATCAATTTATTATACTTGAATAAATAATAATGATAATATAAATATAATAATATTATTGTGAATAAAGTCAGTTCAGACTCAAGCATCATAATGACTACATCATTGACAATAGCTCTAAATGGGAATACATCTGTACTTAGCGAGAATTTTTTCCCACAAATTGAGCTAAAACGTAATTATGAATGTGCTCTAATTGATTTTTATACATTCAATTCTATACCGAATGTTGATAAGGGGAACAACTTATTTCATATTGGGAACAAAGTCATTGAAATACCAATTGGCTCATATGAGTTTGATGATATTTCAAAATATATTATTAATAAGCTCAAGGAGTATGAGCTTCAAGACAGTATAAAAATAGAGTGTAATATCAACACTTTACAAGTTCAAGTTATTACTAAAAATGAGACCGTATATTTTAATCATGAACGATCAATTGGTCGTTTATTCGGATTTAATAAACGAAAATTAAGACCACATGAGAAAGAAGTTTACATCTCGGATAATCCCGTCAATATTTTAAAAATAAATTCTGTTAGATTGGAATGCAACATTATAAGCGGGTCATATGTAGGGAATAAACCAAATCATGTGCTTCATGAATTTGGAATCAATGTCCCCCCTGGATATAAAATGAACATAACACCACGAAATTTGATTTATTTGCCTGTGAACACCAGAGAAATAAGCACACTAGAAATACGGATAACTGATCAGGACGGAGATTTAGTTAATTTGCGTGGGGAAACTGTATCAATCCGTCTCCACTTACGACCGACAGAATGATTATTTACAATAAAAGGGGTACTCATCGATCCTTTGATAACATTATCAAATCTAAAGCTGAAGTGAAAGCACCATCATCTTCACATCAACGCCCGGCCCTCACATTAAAAAATAAATTGATTTTGAAATCGTTGGGATTTAATATTAAATAAAGTTTATCAACTAATATTCAAATGAATGAGATCTTTTATGTCCAGGAAAAGCCTGCTAACGATGAATCTATTATTAAAAAAGAGTTTCATTCATATTATCCATATCAGCAGAACTTCAAAGCAAATGATGAAGTACGGATCAGTTTGCAAAACCAAGATTTGTATGTCCTTCCATGTGAAAGTTTTCTCCATTTTGAAGGAACGCTTAGCAAAATTATTGACTCAAATACAGGAAAGACTAGTACAAATGGCGTTAGCGGTTTGCTCAAAAATAATTGCATGGCCTATTTTCTGGATGAAATAAGATATGAGTTGAATGGGTGTGAATTGGATAGGACGCGTTTTACTGGAATAACAACGACTATTAAGAACTTTCTCTCAGTCGGCCAACAGGAAGGAGCGGCTTATCGCAATGCGGGGTGGAGTGGCGGGGACAATATCCCTTCTGGAGGACATTTCAGTTTTTCTGTACCTTTAAAAATGTTGATGGGGTTCGCTGAAGACTATAAGAAAGTCGTCTTAAACTGTAAACATGAGCTCGTTCTGTTACTTACGAAAAACCCTGATGATATGTTTGTGAAAAATGTTGATGGAAAAATCCATAACATTGCTATAAATAGTATAAGTTGGAAGATCCCCCACATCGTTCCAAGTGACAGTGCTAAAATTAAAATGTTTAATGTAGTAAAGAGTGGAGCTAGCCTCCCACTCGCATTCCGGAGTTGGGATTGTTATATAAATCCGACATTGGTTCAGGGAACACATCATATATGGAATGTCAAGATGTCTGCAAACAGAGAACGTCCACGTTTTGCTGTTATTGCATTTACATTGAATGGAGAACTAATTACAAACAATTTGAGAAATGCAAAGGTATATCTTAATTCTGAAGTATATCCCTATGAGGATTTGAATGTTAAATATAATGAGAATCGGTTTGCTGTCTTGTATGACATGTATACAAAATTTCAAGAGAGCTATTACAATCGAGAACCCCGAGCTCTTTTATCTCCGATGGAATTCATGTCGAAGGCTCCTATTGTGGTTGTTGATCTCTCATACCAGAACGAGAGTGTCAAATCAGGAGCGACTGATATAAAAATTTCCACTGAGCTAACTGTTGCGAGTGAGATAAATACAAAGGCATATTGCCTTCTCATCCATGATCGACTAGTTGAATACTCGCCACTAACTGGATTGGTTCAACGTATCGTCTAACAATTTGGAAAGGATTACTTCATTTAAATTTTTGAATTAATTGCAAGTAGACGTACACGGATCCATCAAAATGCTAGCACTAAAAAACAAAGACATCATCTCAACCAGTAATAGCATTCAACAACTTGTAATAAAAATAAATAATTTCATGAAAATGTTTAAACATCAAATTTTCACCGAACATGAGCAATATCTGGAGGAGTCGCTCAAATATTTTTATAAAAGGATGGCTGATACACCGCTGGTTTCTAATATTCATGGACAACATTTCACATCTTGTTGTTGGGCACACGATAATGTCGAGGATGGAGTTGATACATGTGCTTGCCATTTCTTTACTGTACGCTCACAAAAATCATTAAAAATTATGAAAATGTATGTCAATTTGGAACATCGCTTTTGATTATTATACTTGAAAAATAAAATTATATTTAAAAAAAAAAAAAATAAATAAATAGATAGTATTTTTTTAATGGTGGAAATGGGATACGGGATATTTCTTTTGCAGCCTTTACTTTTCAGATTGACTGTGGATTTGAGTTTGGGTGGATGGGGTGTTTCACATTGCACCGACTGTTGAGAAACCATTACAAGTGCATCCTTCACCATCCCTACTTTGGTGAGCTAATTGAGCAGGTTGTTGCACGCACTTGATCTAGTGTAGGTGGGTTGAGGGTGGGAAAATTTGACTGCTCTGATCCTCTTTCCAGCGGCCTTCAGTGGGAAAACAAGTGACCTTTATCAAGTGAGGTATCTCACAGGGAAAAATCACAGTCCTGAGTCATGGGTGGGAACATGTTTCGACTCTGGCGCCCTTGTTCACTTACACCCCGTCCCTTTTTCAAGCGATGGATGTTGCCTGAACGTTCACGTCTGGCGCCCTTCTTCACTTACACCCTGTCCCTTTTTCAAACGAGGATCGTGGGTGAACGTACACGGGATGCTCAGGATCACTCCGGGCGGAGCAGGACCGCCGCCGTGCGCCCTTTTTCAATTGCCTTATCCGGGCGGAGCAGGACCGCCGCCGTGCAACGTGGGTGAACGTACACGTGTGGGTCAGGATCACTCCTGTCGGTGCAGGATCTCCCCGGTGCGCCCTTTTTCAATTGCCTCACCCTCTAAGTGAGGGGTCGTCGGTGCACGTGCATCGATCCGGGGTCGCTACCGGGATCGCTCCGTTGCATTCGCACTCGTATCCATATCCCTGTGGGAACCCCTTGAACACTTGATCTCAAGTGTCCTTTTACATGCATTGACCCTAATTTATTCCATCTTTATTACCCCCTCTTATGACAGGTTCATATCTCCCCCTAACTAAGTGCATTTTTATTATCTAAACCACTCTAATTTTGACAGCTAATCCATTAATTGCATTTTTATTACCCTTTTTACCGACATCAAAGGTCCCGAAACCCGGGTTATTCAACTACTTACAAATTTACAATTAAGTATGCAAATGTATTAGCATTGAAAGAACTAATTTAAATATAAATTCTAAAGTGGATACATGCATTATTAGCTGAGCTGTGAACTTTTTGTTTACCAATTTACAATTGAGTATGCAAATGTATTAGCCATGTAAAAACTAATATAAGTACAAATTCTACCATGGATACATGCATTATTAGCTGAGTTGTGAACTTTTTGTTTACAAATTTACAATTGAGTATGCAAATGTATTAGCCTTGTAAAAACTAATATAAATACAAATTCTGAAGTGGATACAGGCATTATTAGCTGAGTTGTGAACTTTTTGTTTACAAATTTACAATTGAGTATGCAAATGTATTAACTTTGTAAAAACTATAAAAACTAATATAAATACTAATTCTGAAGTGGATACAGGCATTATTAGCTGAGTTGTGAACTTTTTGTTTATAAATTTACTATTGATTATGAAAATGTATTAGCCTTGTAAAAACTAATATAAATACAAATTCTGAAGTGGATACAGGCATTATTAGCTGAGTTGTGAACTTTTTGTTTATAAATTTACAATTGATTATGCAAATGTATTAGCCTTGTAAAGACTAATATAAGTACAAATTCTACCATGGATACATGCATTATTAGCTGAGTTGTGAACTTTTTGTTTACAAATTTACAATTGAGTATGCAAATGTATTAACCTTGTAAAAACTAATTTAAATACTAATTCTGAAGTGGATACAGGCATTATTAGCTGAGTTGTGAACTTTTTGTTTACAAATTTACAATTGAGTATGCAAATGTATTAGCCATGTAAAAAATAATATAAGTACAATTTATGCCGTGGATACATGCATTATTAGCTGAGTTGTGAACTTTTTGTTTACAAATTTCATTATTAGCTGAGATGTGAACTTTTTGTTTACAATTTTTACAATTGAGTATGCAAATGTATTAGCCGTGTAAAAACTAATATAAATACAAATTCTAAAGTGGATATATGCATTATAATATAAGTACAAATTCTGCCGTGGATTCAGGCATTATTAGCTGAGATGTGAACTTTTTGTTTACAAATTTACAATTGAGTATGCAAATGTATTAGCCGTGTAAAAACTAATATAAACACAAATTCTGAAGTGGATACATGCATTATTAGCTGAGCTGTGAACTTTTTGTCTACAAATTTACAATTAAGTATGCAAATGTATTAGCATTGAAAGAACTAATTTAAATATAAATTCTAAAGTGGATACATGCATTATTAGCTGAGCTGTGAACTTTTTGTTTACAAATTTACAATTGAGTATGCAAATGTATTAGCCATGTAAAAACTAATATAAGTACAAATTCTACCATGGATACATGCATTATTAGCTGAGTTGTGAACTTTTTGTTTACAAATTTACAATTGAGTATGCAAATGTATTAGCCTTGTAAAAGCTAATATAAATACAAATTCTGAAGTGGATACAGGCATTATTAGCTGAGTTGTGAACTTTTTGTTTACAAATTTACAATTGAGTATGCAAATGTATTAACTTTGTAAAAACTATAAAAACTAATATAAATACTAATTCTGAAGTGGATACAGGCATTATTAGCTGAGTTGTGAACTTTTTGTTTATAAATTTACTATTGATTATGAAAATGTATTAGCCTTGTAAAAACTAATATAAATACAAATTCTGAAGTGGATACAGGCATTATTAGCTGAGTTGTGAACTTTTTGTTTATAAATTTACAATTGAGTATGCAAATGTATTAACCTTGTAAAAACTAATATAAATACAAATTCTGAAGTGGATACATGCATTATTAGCTGAGTTGTGCACTTTTTGTTTACAAATTTACAATTGAGTATGCAAATGTATTAGCCTTGTAAAAACTAATATAAATACAAATTCTGAAGTGGATACAGGCATTATTAGCTGAGTTGTGAACTTTTTGTTTACAAATTTACAATTTAGTATGCAAATGTATTAGCCGTGTAAAAACTAATATAAATACTAATTCTGAAGTGGATACAGGCATTATTAGCTGAGTTGTGAACTTTTTGTTTACAAATTTACAATTGAGTATGCAAATGTATTAGCCGTGTAAAAACTAGTATAATACTAATTCTGAAGTGGATTCAGGCATTATTAGCTGAGTTGTGAAATTTTTGTTTACAAATTTATACCTGAGTATGCAAATGTATTAACCTTGTAAAAACTAATATAAATAAAAATTCTGAAGTGGATACATGCATTAATAGCTGAGTTGTGAACTTTTTGTTTACAAATTTACAATTGAGTATGCAAATGTATTAGCCATGTAAAAACTAATATAATTACAAATTCTGAAGTGGATATATGCACTATTATCTGAGTTGTGAACTATTTGTTTACAATTTTACAATTGAGCATGCAAATGTATTAGCCGTGTAAAAACTAATATAAATACAAATTCTGAAGTGGATACATGAATTATTAGTTGAGTTGTGAACTTTTTGTTTACAAATTTACAATTGAGTATGCAAATGTTTTAGCCATGTAAAAACTAATATAATTACAAATTCTGAAATGGATATATGCACTATTATCTGAGTTGTGAATTTTTTGTTTACAATTTTACAATTGAGCATGCAAATGTAATAGCCGTGTAAAAACTAATATAAATACAAATTTTGAAGTGGATACAGGCATTATTAGCTGAGCTGTGAACTTTTTGTTTACAAATTTACAATTGAGTATGCAAATGTATTAGCCTTGTAAAAGCTAATATAAATACAAATTCTGAAGCGGATTCAGGCATTATTAGCTGAGGTGTGAAATTTTTGTTTACAAATTTATACCTGAGTATGCAAATGTATTAACCTAGTAAAAACTAATATAAATACAAATTCTGAAGTGGATACATGCATTATTAGCTGAGTTGTGAACTTTTTGTTTACAAATTTACAATTGAGTATGCAAATGTATTAGCCATGTAAAAACTAATATAATTACAAATTCTGAAGTGGATACATGAATTATTAGCTGAGTTGTGAACTTTTTGTTTACAATTTTACAATTGAGTATGCAAATGTATTAGCCATGTAAAAACTAATAAAATTACAAATTCTGAAGTGGATATATGCACTATTATCTGAGTTGTGAACTTTTTGTTTACAAATTTACAATTGAGCATGCAAATGTATTAGCCGTGTAAAAACTAATATAAATACAAATTCTGAAGTGGATACATGAATTATTAGCTGAGTTGTGAACTTTTTGTTTACAAATTAACAATTGAGTATGCAAATGTATTAGCCATGTAAAAACTAATATAATTACAAATTCTGAAGTGGATATATGCACTATTATCTGAGTTGTGAACTATTTGTTTACAATTTTACAATTGAGCATGCAAATGTATTAGCCATGTAAAAACTAATATAATACTAATTCTGAAGTGGATTCAGGCATTATTAGCTGAGTTGTGAAATTTTTGTTTACAAATTTATACCTGAGTATGCAAATGTATTAACCTTGTAAAAACTAATATAATTACAAATTGTGAAGTGGATACATGAATTATTAGCTGAGTTGTGAACTTTTTGTTTACAAATTTACAATTGAGTATGCAAATGTATTAGCATTGAAAGAACTAATTTAAATATAAATTCTAAAGTGGATACATGCATTATTAGCTGAGCTGTGAACTTATTGTTTACAAATTTACAATTGAGTATGCAAATGTATTAGCCGTGTAAAAACTAATATAAGTACAAATTCTACCATGGATACATGCATTATTAGCTGAGTTGTGAACTTTTTGTTTACAAATTTACAATTGAGTATGCAAATGTATTAGCCTTGTAAAAACTAATATAAATACAAATTCTGAAGTGGATACAGGCATTATTAGCTGAGTTGTGAACTTTTTGTTTACAAATTTACAATTGAGTATGCAAATGTATTAACTTTGTAAAAACTATAAAAACTAATATAAATACTAATTCTGAAGTGGATACAGGCATTATTAGCTGAGTTGTGAACTTTTTGTTTATAAATTTACTATTGATTATGAAAATGTATTAGCCTTGTAAAAACTAATATAAATACAAATTCTGAAGTGGATACAGGCATTATTAGCTGAGTTGTGAACTTTTTGTTTATAAATTTACAATTGAGTATGCAAATGTATTAACCTTGTAAAAACTAATATAAATACAAATTCTGGAGTGGATACATGCATTATTAGCTGAGTTGTGCACTTTTTGTTTACAAATTTACAATTGAGTATGCAAATGTATTAGCCTTGTAAAACCTAATATAAATACAAATTCTGAAGTGGATACAGGCATTATTAGCTGAGTTGTGAACTTTTTGTTTACAAATTTACAATTTAGTATGCAAATGTATTAGCCGTGTAAAAACTAATATAAATACTAATTCTGAAGTGGATACAGGCATTATTAGCTGAGTTGTGAAATTTTTGTTTACAAATTTATACCTGAGTATGCAAATGTATTAACCTTGTAAAAACTAATATAAATAAAAATTCTGAAGTGGATACATGCATTAAAAGCTGAGTTGTGAACTTTTTGTTTACAAATTTACAATTGAGTATGCAAATGTATTAGCCATGTAAAAACTAATATAATTACAAATTCTGAAGTGGATATATGCACTATTATCTGAGTTGTGAACTATTTGTTTACAATTTTACAATTGAGCATGCAAATGTATTAGCCGTGTAAAAACTAATATAAATACAAATTCTGAAGTGGATACATGAATTATTAGTTGAGTTGTGAACTTTTTGTTTACAAATTTACAATTGAGTATGCAAATGTATTAGCCATGTAAAAACTAAAATAATTACAAATTCTGAAATGGATATATGCACTATTATCTGAGTTGTGAACTTTTTGTTTACAATTTTACAATTGAGCATGCAAATGTAATAGCCGTGTAAAAACTAATATAAATACAAATTTTGAAGTGGATACAGGCATTATTAGCTGAGCTGTGAACTTTTTGTTTACAAATTTACAATTGAGTATGCAAATGTATTAGCCTTGTAAAAACTAATATAAATACAAATTCTGAAGTGGATTCAGGCATTATTAGCTGAGGTGTGAAATTTTTGTTTACAAATTTATACCTGAGTATGCAAATGTATTAACCTTGTAAAAACTAATATAAATACAAATTCTGAAGTGGATACATGCATTATTAGCTGAGTTGTGCACTTTTTGTTTACAAATTTACAATTGAGTATGCAAATGTATTAGCCTTGTAAAAACTAATATAAATACAAATTCTGAAGTGGATACAGGCATTATTAGCTGAGTTGTGAACTTTTTGTTTACAAATTTACAATTTAGTATGCAAATGTATTAGCCATGTAAAAACTAATATAATTACAAATTCTGAAGTGGATATATGCACTATTATCTGAGTTGTGAACTATTTGTTTACAATTTTACAATTGAGCATGCAAATGTATTAGCCGTGTAAAAACTAATATAAATACAAATTCTGAAGTGGATACATGAATTATTAGTTGAGTTGTGAACTTTTTGTTTACAAATTTACAATTGAGTATGCAAATGTATTAGCCATGTAAAAACTAAAATAATTACAAATTCTGAAATGGATATATGCACTATTATCTGAGTTGTGAACTTTTTGTTTACAATTTTACAATTGAGCATGCAAATGTAATAGCCGTGTAAAAACTAATATAAATACAAATTTTGAAGTGGATACAGGCATTATTAGCTGAGCTGTGAACTTTTTGTTTACAAATTTACAATTGAGTATGCAAATGTATTAGCCTTGTAAAAACTAATATAAATACAAATTCTGAAGTGGATTCAGGCATTATTAGCTGAGGTGTGAAATTTTTGTTTACAAATTTATACCTGAGTATGCAAATGTATTAACCTAGTAAAAACTAATAGAAATACAAATTCTGAAGTGGATACATGCATTATTAGCTGAGTTGTGAACTTTTTGTTTACAAATTTACAATTGAGTATGCAAATGTATTAGCCGTGTAAAAACTAATATAAATACAAATTCTGAAGTGGATACATGAATTATTAGCTGAGTTGTGAACTTTTTGTTTACAAATTTACAATTGAGTATGCAAATGTATTAGCCATGTAAAAACTAATATAATTACAAATTCTGAAGTGGATATATGCACTATTATCTGAGTTGTGAACTATTTGTTTACAATTTTACAATTGAGCATGCAAATGTATTAGCCATGTAAAAACTAATATAATACTAATTCTGAAGTGGATTCAGGCATTATTAGCTGAGTTGTGAAATTTTTGTTTACAAATTTATACCTGAGTATGCAAATGTATTAACCTTGTAAAAACTAATATAATTACAAATTGTGAAGTGGATACATGAATTATTAGCTGAGTTGTGAACTTTTTGTGTACAATTTTACAATTGAGTATGCAAATGTATTAGCCATGTAAAAACTAATATAATTACAAATTCTGAAGTGGATATATGCACTATTATCTGAGTTGTGAACTATTTGTTTACAATTTTACAATTGAGCATGCAAATGTATTAGCCATGTAAAAACTAATATAATACTAATTCTGAAGTGGATTCAGGCATTATTAGCTGAGTTGTGAAATTTTTGTTTACAAATTTATACCTGAGTATGCAAATGTATTAACCTTGTAAAAACTAATATAATTACAAATTGTGAAGTGGATACATGAATTATTAGCTGAGTTGTGAACTTTTTGTTTACAAATTTACAATTGAGTATGCAAATGTATTAGCATTGAAAGAACTAATTTAAATATAAATTCTAAAGTGGATACATGCATTATTAGCTGAGCTGTGCACTTTTTGTTTACAAATTTACAATTGAGTATGCAAATGTATTTGCCTTGTAAAAACTAATATAAATACAAATTCTGAAGTGGATACATGCATTAATAGCTGAGTTGTGAACTTTTTGTTTACAAATTTACAATTGAGTATGCAAATGTATTAGCCATGTAAAAACTAATATAATTACAAATTCTGAAGTGGATATATGCACTATTATCTGAGTTGTGAACTATTTGTTTACAATTTTACAATTGAGCATGCAAATGTATTAGCCGTGTAAAAACTAATATAAATACAAATTCTGAAGTGGATACATGAATTATTAGTTGAGTTGTGAACTTTTTGTTTACAATTTTACAATTGAGTATGCAAATGTTTTAGCCATGTAAAAACTAATATAATTACAAATTCTGAAATGGATGTATGCACTATTATCTGAGTTGTGAACTTTTTGTTTACAATTTTACAATTGAGCATGCAAATGTAATAGCCGTGTAAAAACTAATATAAATACAAATTTTGAAGTGGATACATGCATTATTACCTGAGCTGTGCACTTTTTGTTTACAAATTTACAATTGAGTATGCAAATGTATTTGCCTTGTAAAAACTAATATAAATACAAATTCTGAAGTGGATACATGAATTATTAGCTGAGTTGTGAACTTTTTGTTTACAAATTTACAATTGAGTATGCAAATGTATTAGCCATGTAAAAACTAATATAATTACAAATTCTGAAGTGGATATATGCACTATTATCTGAGTTGTGAACTATTTGTTTACAATTTTACAATTGAGCATGCAAATGTATTAGCCATGTAAAAACTAATATAATACTAATTCTGAAGTGGATTCAGGCATTATTAGCTGAGTTGTGAAATTTTTGTTTACAAATTTATACCTGAGTATGCAAATGTATTAACCTTGTAAAAACTAATATAATTACAAATTGTGAAGTGGATACATGAATTATTAGCTGAGTTGTGAACTTTTTGATTACAATTTTACAATTGAGTATGCAAATGTATTAGCCATGTAAAAACTAATATAATTACAAATTCTGAAGTGGATATATGCACTATTATCTGAGTTGTGAACTATTTGTTTACAATTTTACAATTGAGCATGCAAATGTATTAGCCATGTAAAAACTAATATAATACTAATTCTGAAGTGGATTCAGGCATTATTAGCTGAGTTGTGAAATTTTTGTTTACAAATTTATACCTGAGTATGCAAATGTATTAACCTTGTAAAAACTAATATAATTACAAATTGTGAAATGGATACATGAATTATTAGCTGAGTTGTGAACTTTTTTGTTTACAAATTTACAATTGAGTATGCAAATGTATTAGCATTGAAAGAACTAATTTAAATATAAATTCTAAAGTGGATACATGCATTATTAGCTGAGCTGTGCACTTTTTGTTTACAAATTTACAATTGAGTATGCAAATGTATTTGCCTTGTAAAAACTAATATAAATACAAATTCTGAAGTGGATACATGCATTAATAGCTGAGTTGTGAACTTTTTGTTTACAAATTTACAATTGAGTATGCAAATGTATTAGCCATGTAAAAACTAATATAATTACAAATTCTGAAGTGGATATATGCACTATTATCTGAGTTGTGAACTATTTGTTTACAATTTTACAATTGAGCATGCAAATGTATTAGCCGTGTAAAAACTAATATAAATACAAATTCTGAAGTGGATACATGAATTATTAGTTGAGTTGTGAACTTTTTGTTTACAAATTTACAATTGAGTATGCAAATGTTTTAGCCATGTAAAAACTAAAATAATTACAAATTCTGAAATGGATATATGCACTATTATCTGAGTTGTGAACTTTTTGTTTACAATTTTACAATTGAGCATGCAAATGTAATAGGCGTGTAAAAACTAATATAAATACAAATTTTGAAGTGGATACAGGCATTATTAGCTGAGCTGTGAACTTTTTGTTTACAAATTTACAATTGAGTATGCAAATGTATTAGCCTTGTAAAAACTAATATAAATACAAATTCTGAAGTGGATTCAGGCATTATTAGCTGAGTTGTGAACTTTTTGTTTACAAATTTACAATTGAGTATGCAAATGTATTAGCCATGTAAAAACTAATATAATTACAAATTCTGAAGTGGATATATGCACTATTATCTGAGTTGTGAACTATTTGTTTACAATTTTACAATTGAGCATGCAAATGTATTAGCCATGTAAAAACTAATATAATACTAATTCTGAAGTGGATTCAGGCATTATTAGCTGAGTTGTGAAATTTTTGTTTACAAATTTATACCTGAGTATGCAAATGTATTAACCTTGTAAAAACTAATATAATTACAAATTGTGAAGTGGATACATGAATTATTAGCTGAGTTGTGAACTTTTTGTTTACAAATTTACAATTGAGTATGCAAATGTATTAGCATTGAAAGAACTAATTTAAATATAAATTCTAAAGTGGATACATGCATTATTAGCTGAGCTGTGAACTTATTGTTTACAAATTTACAATTGAGTATGCAAATGTATTAGCCATGTAAAAACTAATATAAGTACAAATTCTACCATGGATACATGCATTATTAGCTGAGTTGTGAACTTTTTGTTTACAAATTTACAATTGAGTATGCAAATGTATTAGCATTGTAAAAACTAATATAAATACAAATTCTGAAGTGGATACAGGCATTATTAGCTGAGTTGTGAACTTTTTGTTTACAAATTTACAATTGAGTATGCAAATGTATTAACTTTGTAAAAACTATAAAAACTAATATAAATACTAATTCTGAAGTGGATACAGGCATTATTAGCTGAGTTGTGAACTTTTTGTTTATAAATTTACTATTGATTATGAAAATGTATTAGCCTTGTAAAAACTAA
>NW_027222715.1:0-97464 GCF_030179895.1 Drosophila kikkawai
GTGAACTTTTTGTTTACAAATTTACAATTGAGTATGCAAATGTATAAGCCGTGTAAAAACTAATATAAGTACAAATTCTGAAGTGGATACAGGCATTATTAGCTGCGCTGTGAACTTTTTGTTTACAAATTTACAATTGAGTATGGAAATGTATTAGCCGTGTAAAAACTAATATAATAGTAATTCTGTAGTGGATACAGGCATTACTAGCTGAGTTGTGAAATTTTTGTTTACAAATTTACAATTGAGTATGCAAATGTATTAGCCGTGTAAAAGCTTATAAATACAAATTCTGAAGTCGATACAGGCATTATTAGCTGAGCTGTGAACTTTTTGTTTACAAATTTACAATTGAGTATGCAAATGTATTAGCCGTGTAAAAACGAATATAAATACAAATTCTGAAGTGGATACAGGCATTATTAGCTGAGCTGTGAACTTTTTGTTAACAAATTTACAATTGAGTAAGCAAATGTATTAGCCGTGTAAAAACGAATATAAATACAAATTCTGCCGTGGATACATGCATTATTAGCGGAGTTGTGAACTTTTTGTTTACAAATTTACAATTGAGTATGCAAATGTATTAGCCATGTAAAAACTAATATAAATACAAATTCCGAAGTGGATACAGGCATTATTAGCTGAGTTGTGAACTTTTTGTTTACAAATTTACAATTGAGTATGCAAATGTATTAGCCTTGTAAAAACTAATACAAAAACAAATTCTGCCGTGGATACATGCATTATTAGCGGAGTTGAGAACATTTTGTTTACAAATTTACAATTGAGTATGCAGATGTATTAGCCTTGTAAAAACTAATATAAATACAAATTCTGAAGTGGATACAGGCATTATTAGCTGAGTTGTGAACTTTTTGTTTACAAATTTACAATTGAGTATGCAAATGTATTAGCCTTGTAAAAACTAATATAAGTACAAATTCTGCCGTGGATACATGCATTTTTACCTGAGTTGTGAACTTTTTGTTTACAAATTACATTATTAGCTGAGATGTGAACTTTTTGTTTACAAATTTACAATTGAGTATGCAAATGTATTAGCCATGTAAAAACTAATATGAATACAAATTCTGAAGTGAATGCATTATTAGCTGAGTTGTGAATTTTTTGTTTACAAATTTACAATTGAGTATGCAAATGTATTAGCCTTGTAAAAACTAATATAAATAAAAGTTCTGCCTTGGATACATGCATTATTAGCGGAGTTGTGAACTTTTTGTTTACAAATTCACAATTGAGTATGCAAATGTATTAGCCGTGTAAAAACTATACACATTCTTAAGTGGATACATGCATTATTAGCTGAGTTGTGAACTTTTTGTTTACAAATTTACAATTGAGTATGCAAATGTATTAGCCGTGTAAAAACGAATATAAATACAAATTCTGAAGTGGATACATGTATTATTAGCTGAGCTCTGAACTTTTTGTCTACAGATTTACAATTGAGTATGCAAATGTATTAGCCATGTAAAAAATAATATAAGTACAATTTATGCCGTGGATACATGCATTATTAGCTGAGTTGTGAACTTTTTGTTTACAAATTTACAATTGAGTATGCAAATGTATTAGCCATGTAAAAACTATTATAAATACAAATTCTGAAGTGGATACAGACATTATTAGCTGAGCTGTGAACTTTTTGTTTTCAAATTTACAATTGAGTATGCAAATGTATTCGCCGTGTAAAAACTATTATAAATACAAATTCTGAAGTGGATATATGCATTATTATCTGAGTTGTGAACTTTTTGTTTACAAATTTACAATTGAGTATGCAAATGTATTAGCCGTGTTAAAACTTATATAAATACAAATTCTGAAGTCGATACAGGCATTATTAGCTGAGTTGTGAACTTTTTGTTTACAAATTTACAATTGAGTATGCAAATGTATTAGCCGTGTAAAAACTTATATAAATACAAATTCTGAAGTCGATACAGGCATTATTAGCTGAGCTGTGAACTTTTTGTTTACAAATTTACAATTGAGTATGCAAATGTATTAGCCGTGTAAAAACGAATATAAATACAAATTCTGAAGTGGATATATGCATTATTATCTGAGTTGTGAACTTCTTGTCTACAGATTTACAATTGAGTAATTTAAATGTATTAGCCGTGTAAAAACTTATATAAATACAAATTCTGAAGTCGATACAGGCATTATTAGCTGAGTTGTGAACTTTTTGTTTACAAATTTACAATTGAGTATGCAAATGTATTAGCCATGTAAAAAATAATATAAGTACAATTTATGCCGTGCATTATTAGCTGAGTTGTGAACTTTTTGTTTACAAATTTCATTATTAGCTGAGATGTGAACTTTTTGTTTACAAATTTACAATTGAGTATGCAAATGTATTAGCCGTGTAAAAACTAATATAAATACTAATTCTGAAGTGGATACAGGCATTATTAGCTGTGTTATGAACTTTTTGTTTACAAATTTACAATTGAGTATGCAAATGTATTAGCCTTGTAAAAACTAATATAAATACAAATTCTGAAGTGGATACATGCATTATTAGCTGAGTTGTATACTTTTTGTTTACAAATTTACAATTGAGTATGCAAATGTATTAGCCATGTAAAAACTAATATAATTACAAATTCTGAAGTGGATATATGCACTATTATCTGGGATATATGCACTATTATCTGAGTTGTGAACTTTTTGTTTACAAATTTACAATGGAGTATGCAAATGTATTAGCCTTGTAAAAACGAATATAAATACAAATTCTGAAGTGGATACATGCATTATTAGCTAAGCTGTGAACTTTTTGTCTACAGATTTACAATTGAGTAATTCAAATGTATTAGCCATGTAAAAACTAATATAAATACAAATTCTGAAGTGGATATATGCATTATTATCTGAGTTGTGAAATTTTGTTTACAAATTTCATTATTAGCTGAGATGTGAACTTTTTGTTTACAAATTTACAATTGAGTATGCAAATGTATAAGCCGTGTAAAAACTAATATAAGTACAAATTCTGAAGTGGATACAGGAATTATTAGCTGCGCTATGAACTTTTTGTTTACAAATTTACAATTGAGTATGCAAATGTATTAGCCGTGTAAAAACGAATATAAATACAAATTCTGAAGTGGATACATGTATTATTAGCTGAGCTGTGAACTTTTTGTCTACAGATTTACAATTGAGTATGCAAATGTATTAGCCATGTAAAAAATAATATAAGTACAATTTATGCCGTGGATACATGCATTATTAGCTGAGTTGTGAACTTTTTGTTTACAAATTTCAATATTAGCTGAGATGTGAACTTTTTGTTTACAATTTTTACAATTGAGTATGCAAATGTATTAACCGTGTAAAAACTAATATAAATACAAATTCTGAAGTGGATTCAGGCATTATTAGCTGAGTTGTGAAATTTTTGTTTTTAAATTTACAATTGAGTATGCAAATGTATTAGCCGTGTAAAAACGAATATAAATTCAAATTCTGAAGTGTATATATGCACTATTATCTGGGATATATGCACTATTATCTGAGTTGTGAACTTTTTGTTTACAAATTTACAATGGAGTATGCAAATGTATTAGCCTTGTAAAAACGAATATAAATACAAATTCTGAAGTGGATACAAGCATTATTAGCTGAGCTGTGAACTTCTTGTCTACAGATTTACAATTGAGTAATTCAAATGTATTAGCCATGTAAAAACTAATATAAATACAAATTCTGAAGTGGATATATGCATTATTATCTGCGTTGTGAAATTTTGTTTACAAATTTCATTATTAGCTGAGATGTGAACTTTTTGTTTACAAATTTACAATTGAGTATGCAAATGTATAAGCCGTGTAAAAACTAATATAAGTACAAATTCTGAAGTGGATACAGGCATTATTAGCTGCGCTGTGAACTTTTTGTTTACAAATTTACAATTGAGTATGGAAATGTATTAGCCGTGTAAAAACTAATATAAGTACAAATTCTGAAGTGGATACAGGAATTATTAGCTGCGCTATGAACTTTTTGTTTACAAATTTACAATTGAGTATGCAAATGTATTAGCCGTGTAAAAACGAATATAAATACAAATTCTGAAGTGGATACATGTATTATTCGCTGAGCTGTGAACTTTTTGTCTACAGATTTACAATTGAGTATGCAAATGTATTAGCCATGTAAAAAATAATATAAGTACAATTTATGCCGTGGATACATGCATTATTAGCTGAGTTGTGAACTTTTTGTTTACAAATTTCAATATTAGCTGAGATGTGAACTTTTTGTTTACAATTTTTACAATTGAGTATGCAAATGTATTAACCGTGTAAAAACTAATATAAATACAAATTCTGAAGTGGATTCAGGCATTATTAGCTGAGTTGTGAAATTTTTGTTTTTAAATTTACAATTGAGTATGCAAATGTATTAGCCGTGTAAAAACGAATATAAATTCAATTTCTGAAGTGTATATATGCATTATTATCTGAGTTGTGAACTTTTTGTTTACAAATTTACAATTGAGTATGCAAATGTATTAGCCATGTAAAAACTAATATAATTACAAATTCTGAAGTGGATATATGCACTATTATCTGGGATATATGCACTATTATCTGAGTTGTGAACTTTTTGTTTACAAATTTACAATGGAGTATGCAAATGTATTAGCCTTGTAAAAACGAATATAAATACAAATTCTGAAGTGGATACAAGCATTATTAGCTGAGCTGTGAACTTCTTGTCTACAGATTTACAATTGAGTAATTCAAATGTATTAGCCATGTAAAAACTAATATAAATACAAATTCTGAAGTGGATATATGCATTATTATCTGCGTTGTGAAATTTTGTTTACAAATTTCATTATTAGCTGAGATGTGAACTTTTTGTTTACAAATTTACAATTGAGTATGCAAATGTATAAGCCGTGTAAAAACTAATATAAGTACAAATTCTGAAGTGGATACAGGCATTATTAGCTGCGCTGTGAACTTTTTGTTTACAAATTTACAATTGAGTATGGAAATGTATTAGCCGTGTAAAAACTAATATAATAGTAATTCTGTAGTGGATACAGGCATTACTAGCTGAGTTGTGAACTTTTTGTTTACAAATTTACAATTGAGTATGCAAATGTATTAGCCATGTAAAAAATAATATAAGTACAATTTATGCCGTGGATACATGCATTATTAGCTGAGTTGTGAACTTATTGTTTATAAATTTCATTATTAGCTGAGATGTGAACTTTTTGTTTACAAATTTACAATTGAGTATGCAAATGTATTAGCCGTGTAAAAACTAATATGAATACTAATTCTGAAGTGGATACAGGCATTATTAGCTGTGTTATGAACTTTTTGTTTACAAATTTACAATTGAGTATGCAAATGTATTAGCCTTATAAAAACTAATATAAATACAAATTCTGAAGTGGATACATGCATTATTAGCTGAGTTGTATACTTTTTGTTTACAAATTTACAATTGAGTATGCAAATGTATTAGCCATGTAAAAACTAATATAATTACAAATTATGAAGTGGATATATGCATTATTATCTGAGTTGTGAAATTTTGTTTACAAATTTCATTATTAGCTGAGATGTGAACTTTTTGTTTACAAATTTACAATTGAGTATGCAAATGTATAAGCCGTGTAAAAACTAATATAAGTACAAATTCTGAAGTGGATACAGGAATTATTAGCTAAGCTGTGAACTTTTTGTCTACAGATTTACAATTGAGTAATTCAAATGTATTAGCCATGTAAAAACTAATATAAATACAAATTCTGAAGTGGATATATGCATTATTATCTGAGTTGTGAAATTTTGTTTACAAATTTCATTATTAGCTGAGATGTGAACTTTTTGTTTACAAATTTACAATTGAGTATGCAAATGTATAAGCCGTGTAAAAACTAATATAAGTACAAATTCTGAAGTGGATACAGGAATTATTAGCTGCGCTATGAACTTTTTGTTTACAAATTTACAATTGAGTATTGTAGCAGGCCAGTTGATTGTATTATGATCTGGTCACACGATTGTTGGGCTACGCTCTCTGAGAGAGAGGTTACTCTCTCTCTCAGAGAGCGCTGCTTATGGATTTCGGGGGTTGAAAGGCACGCGGCCTGAGAGTGGCAGATCACTGTTTGATGAGAAGCCAAAAAGAGAAGACGTATGTGCATAGATTGTGAACAAAATAGACAAGAACAGACAAGACAATAAAGTGTAAAATAATATAAGCAACATTTAAAACGATAATAGAATAATAAATAAAAGAAACTAATTAAAACAACATACGGCCACAATCTCAGAAGTGGGATCGAGGAAAAAAAAAAAAAAATTTTTGTGCACGTCAACTAAAAATAACTGAAATGGATTTGGACATTAATAAAGTGACGGTGGCTCAGCTGAAAAGATGGCTAGAGTGTTTAAACTTGTCGACGAAGGGGTCAAAAGCTGATCTGTACTCCCGGATATGTGCGATTCCACCCGAAAGCCGAGGTAGTGCTCCAATGATGAACCAGGTGGAGGAGGAGCAAGAAAGTCTGGACGAAGAGGCGGAAGGGGCAGCGGTGGAGAAGCGAGTGAAGCAGAATCGGACGGAACTGGCTCGTGGCATGGCAACTATGGAGGAGCTGCATCGTGAAATCGAGAAGGCAAGGAAGGTTCTCGAGAATCTTCAGCAGCAGATCGACAGCGTCAGTTCGAGAATAAGCGACGCGCGACCAAGCGGCGCCAGAAACGACATGTCTGAGCATAACGGCGACATGTGCGACAGAGATGGCGAGCGTAGCAACGGTGCGGCAGAAGATGTCCGTAGGAGCGAAAGAGATGGCGAGCGAAGCGAAGCGAATGAGGCAGAGAGGAATGAAAGAGACGCCAGCGAGAATTCTGGAAATTTCGGACGAAATGACGACGGGCAAAACGCCAGCAGCGACGCTAACAGTGGAAGAGGCGTTCGAGACGATTTTTCGTCAGCCGGATTTGGCTTGGCAAAGGAAATCCTATTGGATTTTTCGGAAAACATGTCTGTTCGTGCCTGGGTCTCCCAATGGGAGAATGTTGCCAGATTGTACAAGCTAACGGACACCCAGAGTAGAGTTTTGCTGATTGGAAAACTGAAAGGCAGCGCGTTGCAGTGGCTACACGCAGATGCAACCCGGTTCGGAGAATCGACGAGTGAGCTGGTAGACCAGTTACTTCTTGCGTTTGGTGGCAACGAGTCGAAAGCAGAGTTGAGACGCAAATTCGAGGCGCGGCTATGGAAGCCAACTGAGAAGTTTGCAGTCTATTTCGAAGAAAAACGCAGGCTGGCACGAGAAGTCAACATGGAAGATGACGAGCTGCTGGACGGACTTATTGTTGGCATTCCGGCGATAAATCTACGCAATCAGGCCAAGCTTCAGTGTTTCGAGAATCCAGGAAGGATGCTTAAAGCATTTGCCAACATAATGTTGCCGGTAAGGGCTGCTGGAGAGAAGAAGATGCACAACGCGAAGGATGAGCTGGCGAACAAGGAGACGCGTTGCTATAACTGCAACGGTAAAGGGCACTGGGCACGAGACTGCATCAAATCGAAGAGGACTCCTGGGTCTTGCTATGGATGTGGGGCGATGGATCACATGATCAGCAAGTGCCCCCAAAACAAGAAGGATGCGGCAAATAATTACGTAAGATTGTTTAAAATTTTTGTTTATGCAAACTCTAACCAGCCAATTATTACAGAATGCTTGATCGATTCAGGAAGCCCAGTATCTTTGATAAAATTTTCTTATGTACCCAAAAATATTAGATTAGAGCCTCATGAAGAGCTATATTATGGATTAAATAAAAGCATACTAAGAAGTTATGGAAAAATGTTATGTTATGTAATGAAAGAAGAAATAAAGATTTATTTTAATTTAATTGCTGTGGCTAACGATTCAATGAGCTGTAATATTGTGCTGGGTAGGGACTTTATGGAGGCTTGTAATCTGAAAATTAATTTAGAAACCTTAAAAATGATCACCGTCGAGGGAATTGAAACCCAAATTGAGAATACGACAAATATTAGTTTATTGAATGACACTAAGGAACCGAAGGAAGCGGATGAAATCTTAGAAGAAAGTTTAGAAAATGAAATGTTAGAAGAAAGTTTAGATAATGAAATGTTAGAAGAAAGTTTAGAAAATGAAATGTTAGAAGAAAGTTTAGATAATGAAATGTTAGAAGAAAGTTTAGAAAATGAAATGTTAGAAGAAAGTTTAGAAAATGAAATGTTAGGAGAAAGTTTAGAAAGTGAAATTTTGGGAAAAGGTTTAGGAAATGAGATTTTAGAAGAAGAAAGGTTCGAAAGCAAAATTTTAGAAGAGACTTTAGGAAATAATAGGGACGATTTCACAAGAGAAATGATGAATATTAATATATTAGATGATGATGAAAAGGAAAATTGCTTTATTATTGGTGAAAAAATTAGCTACAAGGATCGAGAGAAGTTTATTAAGTTGTTAGAGACACATTATGTTCAAGTCAAGCGACCTGAGAATCCGAAAATAAAATGTGAAATGAATATAGTGTTAGAAAACTCGAAACCATTTAGTTGCGCACCGAGGAGACTGTCATATAGTGAAAAAGAAGCACTGTTAAAAATGTTAGAAGAATACATTAGAGATGGAATTATTCAACCTAGTAAATCGGAGTATGCTTCTCCTATTGTATTAGTGAAAAAGAAGTCGGGGGAACTAAGACTTTGTATCGATTTTAGAAGATTGAACAAGATAATGTCAAAGGATAATTATCCGATACCATTGATTGATGACCTTTTGGATAATTTAGTAGGAAAATCGGTGTTTACGAAATTAGACCTTAAGAATGGCTATTTTCATGTATTTGTTAACAAAGAGTCAGTAAAATTTACGTCTTTTACCACCCCATTGGGGCAATTTGAGTTTTTGCGGATGCCGATGGGCTTAAAAACAGCTCCGCAGGTATTTCAGAGATTCGTTAACGACATATTTTCGGACATGATAAGGCAAAAGAAGGTGATCATATATATGGACGATATTTTAGTGGCAAGCAAAAGTTTAGAAGAACATTTAGAAGTTTTAGTAGAAGTATTTAGAAGGCTAGTAGAAAATAAATTAGAGTTGAGAATGGACAAATGCAAATTTTTACAAGACAAGGTTAAATATTTAGGTTTTCTGATTTCGAATGATGGGATTAAGGCTGACAGTAAAGGGTTAGAAGCGATACAAAATTTTCCGGTTCCAGGCAAGGTGCAAGCAGTTCAAAGTTTTTTAGGTCTTTGCTCGTATTTTCGGCGATTCATTAAGGATTTTCCGATATTAGCGAAGCCATTGTATGATTTGTTGAGAAAAGATAGAGTTTTTAAGTTCGAAGCAGAAGAATTGGATTGTTTTTCGTTGTTAAAGGCGAAATTAATGGAAGCGCCAGTTTTAGCGATATACGACTACAGAGATGATGTTGAGCTTCACTGTGATGCAAGCGCTTTAGGATTTGGAGCTGTGCTTCTTCAGAAAAAAGAGGACAACAAATTGCATCCTATTTTCTATTTTCCAAAAAGATCGACTGCAACAGAAGCAAAGTATCATAGTTTCGAGTTAGAGACTTTAGCCATAATTTATGCGTTAAGAAGGTTTAGAATATATTTACTAGGCAAACGTTTTAAAATTGTAACAGACTGCAACTCTCTAACGTTAACGCTCAATAAGATTGAGTTGAACCCAAGAATAGCAAGGTGGGCTCTAGAATTGCAAGAGTTTGACTATGAATTAAAGCATAGATCAGGCAAACAAATGCAGCATGTAGATGCATTAAGCAGATGCAACAACATAATGATAGTGGAGACAAATACATTCGAAACAAATTTAGTAATTTGTCAATCAAAAGATGCAAAGGTTCAAGAAATTAGGAAAATGTTAGAAAGCAGTGAGCATAAGATATACGAAATGAGAAATGGTGTAATTTATAGGAAAAGTAATGACAACCGATTATTATTTTATGTACCGAATCGAATGGAGGAACACGTGCTATACAAATACCATGACGAAATGGGTCATATTGGGAGGGATAAAATGTTAGATGTTATTGGGAAAAGCTACTGGTTCCCAAACATGAAGGACAAAGTAGTAGAGCATATTCAGAATTGTTTAAAGTGCATAGCTTATTCTCCGAAAGTGGGTAAGGGAGACGGACACTTACATAGCATACCCAAAGGCAATAAGCCTTTTGAGATCATTCATATAGACCATTATGGACCGGTAGATAGCAGCAGATTGAAAAAACATATATTTGTGGTGGTAGATGCTTTCACAAAGTTCGTTAGGTTGTACACAACAAAAACGACGAATACAAAAGAGGTGATAAATGCATTAAAAGACTATTTTCGAGCGTACAGTAGACCGAAATGTATAATATCGGATCGAGGCAGTTGTTTTACATCGTCTGAGTTTACAGAGTTTATGGAAGATAGTAACGTTGAGCACATAAAAATTGCGACGGACTCGCCTCAGGCAAATGGTCAAGTTGAACGAATAAATAGGAGTTTAGGACCCATGATAGCAAAACTGATAGAACCGGAAAAGGGTTTACATTGGGATAGAGTTATGGAAAAGGTTGAGTATTCGATGAATAATACGATGCATAATAGCATAAAGCTATGTCCTAGTGAAACATTATTTGGGATAACACAGAGAGGAGAAACATGTGACGAGCTAAAGGAAAGATTGGAAGATGAAGAAGAGAAAGGAAAGATTAGGGAAAATTTAGAAGATGAAGATGAGATTATTGAGGAAAACAGGAGAAATTTAGAAAAACTTAGAAGAAAATTAGAAGGGAAAGAAGAGATTAGAAATGAGTTAGAATTAGAAGAAAAAAGTATTGAGGAAAATAGAATAAATTTAGAACAAATTAGACAAAAAGCTGAAGTAACACAAAGACAGGCTCAAATGAAAAATGAAGAATACTATAATGCGAGAAAGAAAAAGGCAACAGAATATAAAGAAGGAGATTACGTTATGGTTAAGAATTTCGACAGTACTGTGGGTGCTGCAAGAAAGCTCATTCCGAAGACTAAGGGTCCTTATGTCATTATAAAAGTTTTAAAAAATGATAGATATGTTCTTAAAGATATAGATGGGTTTCAGTTGTCTCGCAATCCATACCAAGGCGTGTGGAGTGCAAATAACATTAGACATTGGATAAAATCATAATATAATGATAAAATATGTAATTGTAATATTGTAAAGTAAAGAAAAACAAATTGTAATACTGAAACGAATTGTAAATATGTTAAAATTGTAATTAAGTTATAGCATTAAGTCAGAGATAGAGGGCTATCTCAAAGTCAGGACGGCCGAGTTGTAGCAGGCCAGTTGATTGTATTATGATCTGGTCACACGATTGTTGGGCTACGCTCTCTGAGAGAGAGGTTACTCTCTCTCTCAGAGAGCGCTGCTTATGGATTTCGGGGGTTGAAAGGCACGCGGCCTGAGAGTGGCAGATCACTGTTTGATGAGAAGCCAAAAAGAGAAGACGTATGTGCATAGATTGTGAACAAAATAGACAAGAACAGACAAGACAATAAAGTGTAAAATAATATAAGCAACATTTAAAACGATAATAGAATAATAAATAAAAGAAACTAATTAAAACAACATACGGCCACAGTATGCAAATGTATTAGCCGTGTAAAAACGAATATAAATACAAATTCTGAAGTGGATACATGCATTATTAGCTAAGCTGTGAACTTTTTGTCTACAGATTTACAATTGAGTAATTCAAATGTATTAGCCATGTAAAAACTAATATAAATACAAATTCTGAAGTGGATATATGCATTATTATCTGAGTTGTGAAATTTTGTTTACAAATTTCATTATTAGCTGAGATGTGAACTTTTTGTTTACAAATTTACAATTGAGTATGCAAATGTATAAGCCGTGTAAAAACTAATATAAGTACAAATTCTGAAGTGGATACAGGAATTATTAGCTGCGCTATGAACTTTTTGTTTACAAATTTACAATTGAGTATGCAAATGTATTAGCCGTGTAAAAACGAATATAAATACAAATTCTGAAGTGGATACATGTATTATTAGCTGAGCTGTGAACTTTTTGTCTACAGATTTACAATTGAGTATGCAAATGTATTAGCCATGTAAAAAATAATATAAGTACAATTTATGCCGTGGATACATGCATTATTAGCTGAGTTGTGAACTTTTTGTTTACAAATTTCAATATTAGCTGAGATGTGAACTTTTTGTTTACAATTTTTACAATTGAGTATGCAAATGTATTAACCGTGTAAAAACTAATATAAATAGAAATTCTGAAGTGGATACATGAATTAATAGCTGAGTTGTGAACTTTTTGTTTACAAATTTACAATTGAGTATGCAAATGTATTAGCCGTGTAAAAACGAATATAAATTCAATTTCTGAAGTGTATATATGCATTATTATCTGAGTTGTGAACTTTTTGTTTACAAATTTACAATTGAGTATGCAAATGTATTAGCCATGTAAAAACTAATATAATTACAAATTCTGAAGTGGATATATGCACTATTATCTGGGATATATGCACTATTATCTGAGTTGTGAACTTTTTGTTTACAAATTTACAATGGAGTATGCAAATATATTAGCCTTGTAAAAACGAATATAAATACAAATTCTGAAGTGGATACATGCATTATTAGCTTAGCTGTGAACTTTTTGTCTACAGATTTACAATTGAGTAATTCAAATGTATTAGCCATGTAAAAACTAATATAAATACAAATTCTGAAGTGGATATATGCATTATTATCTGAGTTGTGAAATTTTGTTTACAAATTTCATTATTAGCTGAGATGTGAACTTTTTGTTTACAAATTTACAATTGAGTATGCAAATGTATAAGCCGTGTAAAAACTAATATAAGTACAAATTCTGAAGTGGATACAGGAATTATTAGCTGCGCTATGAACTTTTTGTTTACAAATTTACAATTGAGTATGCAAATGTATTAGCCGTGTAAAAACGAATATAAATACAAATTCTGAAGTGGATACATGTATTATTAGCTGAGCTGTGAACTTTTTGTCTACAGATTTACAATTGAGTATGCAAATGTATTAGCCATGTAAAAAATAATATAAGTACAATTTATGCCGTGGATACATGCATTATTAGCTGAGTTGTGAACTTTTTGTTTACAAATTTCAATATTAGCTGAGATGTGAACTTTTTGTTTACAATTTTTACAATTGAGTATGCAAATGTATTAACCGTGTAAAAACTAATATAAATACAAATTCTGAAGTGGATACATGAATTAATAGCTGAGTTGTGAACTTTTTGTTTACAAATTTACAATTGAGTATGCAAATGTATTAGCCGTGTAAAAACGAATATAAATACAAATTCTGAAGTGGATACATGTATTATTAGCTGAGCTGTGAACTTTTTGTCTACAGATTTACAATTGAGTATGCAAATGTATTAGCCATGTAAAAAATAATATAAGTACAATTTATGCCGTGGATACATGCATTATTAGCTGAGTTGTGAACTTTTTGTTTACAAATTTCAATATTAGCTGAGATGTGAACTTTTTGTTTACAATTTTTACAATTGAGTATGCAAATGTATTAGCCGTGTAAAAACTTATATAAATTCAAATTCTGAAGTGTATATATGCATTATTATCTGAGTTGTGAACTTTTTGTTTACAAATTTACAATTGAGTATGCAAATGTATTAGCCATGTAAAAACTAATATAATTACAAATTCTGAAGTGGATATATGCACTATTATCTGGGATATATGAACTATTATCTGAGTTGTGAACTTTTTGTTTACAAATTTACAATGGAGTATGCAAATATATTAGCCTTGTAAAAACGAATATAAATACAAATTCTGAAGTGGATACATGCATTATTAGCTTAGCTGTGAACTTTTTGTCTACAGATTTACAATTGAGTAATTCAAATGTATTAGCCATGTAAAAACTAATATAAATACAAATTCTGAAGTGGATATATGCATTATTATCTGAGTTGTGAAATTTTGTTTACAAATTTCATTATTAGCTGAGATGTGAACTTTTTGTTTACAAATTTACAATTGAGTATGCAAATGTATAAGCCGTGTAAAAACTAATATAAGTACAAATTCTGAAGTGGATACAGGAATTATTAGCTGCGCTATGAACTTTTTGTTTACAAATTTACAATTGAGTATGCAAATGTATTAGCCGTGTAAAAACGAATATAAATACAAATTCTGAAGTGGATACATGTATTATTAGCTGAGCTGTGAACTTTTTGTCTACAGATTTACAATTGAGTATGCAAATGTATTAGCCATGTAAAAAATAATATAAGTACAATTTATGCCGTGGATACATGCATTATTAGCTGAGTTGTGAACTTTTTGTTTACAAATTTCAATATTAGCTGAGATGTGAACTTTTTGTTTACAATTTTTACAATTGAGTATGCAAATGTATTAACCGTGTAAAAACTAATATAAATACAAATTCTGAAGTGGATACATGAATTAATAGCTGAGTTGTGAACTTTTTGTTTACAAATTTACAATTGAGTATGCAAATGTATTAGCCGTGTAAAAACGAATATAAATACAAATTCTGAAGTGGATACATGTATTATTAGCTGAGCTGTGAACTTTTTGTCTACAGATTTACAATTGAGTATGCAAATGTATTAGCCATGTAAAAAATAATATAAGTACAATTTATGCCGTGGATACATGCATTATTAGCTGAGTTGTGAACTTTTTGTTTACAAATTTCAATATTAGCTGAGATGTGAACTTTTTGTTTACAATTTTTACAATTGAGTATGCAAATGTATTAGCCGTGTAAAAACTTATATAAATTCAAATTCTGAAGTGTATATATGCATTATTATCTGAGTTGTGAACTTTTTGTTTACAAATTTACAATTGAGTATGCAAATGTATTAGCCATGTAAAAACTAATATAATTACAAATTCTGAAGTGGATATATGCACTATTATCTGGGATATATGAACTATTATCTGAGTTGTGAACTTTTTGTTTACAAATTTACAATGGAGTATGCAAATGTATTAGCCTTGTAAAAACGAATATAAATACAAATTCTGAAGTGGATACAAGCATTATTAGCTGAGCTGTGAACTTCTTGTCTACAGATTTACAATTGAGTAATTCAAATGTTTTAGCCATGTAAAAACTAATATAAATACAAATTCTGAAGTGGATATATGCATTATAAGCTGAGCTGTGAATTTTTTGTCTACAAATTTACAATTGAGTATGCAAATGTATTAGCCGTGTAAAAACTAATATAAATACTAAATCTGAAGTGGATACAGGCATTATTAGCTGAGTTGTGAACTTTTTGTTTACAAATTTACAATTGATATGCAAATGTATTAGCCTTGTAAAAACTAATATAAATACAAATTCTAAAGTGGATACATGCATTATTAGCTGAGCTGTGAACTTTTTGTTTACAAATTAACAATTGAGTATGCAAATGTATTAGCCGTGTAAAAACGAATATAAATACAAATTCTGAAGTGGATATATGCATTATTATCTGAGTTGTGAACTTCTTGTCTACAGATTTACAATTGAGTAATTTAAATGTATTAGCCGTGTAAAAACTTATATAAATACAAATTCTGAAGTCGATACAGGCATTATTAGCTGAGTTGTGAACTTTTTGTTTACAAATTTACAATTGAGTATGCAAATGTATTAGCCATGTAAAAAATAATATAAGTACAATTTATGCCGTGGATACATGCATTATTAGCTGAGTTGTGAACTTTTTGTTTATAAATTTCATTATTAGCTGAGATGTGAACTTTTTGTTTACAAATTTACAATTGAGTATGCAAATGTATTAGCCGTGTAAAAACTAATATAAATACTAATTCTGAAGTGGATACAGGCATTATTAGCTGTGTTATGAACTTTTTGTTTACAAATTTGCAATTGAGTATGCAATTAGCCTTGTAAAAACTAATATAAATTGTGGTGGCCAGTCGCAAACCGAAAATAAAATATATGAGAAATACGGAAATTAATTTGTGAACATTGCGAAAATGCAAATCACATTTGAATTCGCATATGCCCACAAGCAAAAGGTAGAGTATAGCGGAGAGCGTCGATAGAAGTTTATCTGGCCTGCTCTCGCATACAGCCTACCGGCATAGCGCTAACCCTTTCTCGTGTGCACCGAATGCGTGTGAAGACAGAAAAGGCGAAGAGCGACTGGAAGCACTCCGTTAGGTGAAGTTTGGCAACGCTGCAATTGCGTACAGCTAACTTCTCGAGTCAGAGTGCTCGCTCATTTCATTTTTGGCACTAATAACGTTCGCATGCAAACCGCTGCTGATCGTTGTAATAATAGTGGAACATTTTCAACCGCGTGGCCGAAAATTTTAAAGTGTTTTCTGGCCAAGGAAAAGGAGTTCACCAGTGCAGAAGGAGTTTCGGAGAAACGAACCCAGCACAAGGGGTAAATATTTCCGTGAAAAGTGCAAATGAAAGGCAGTGTTTAAGTGCATATTTTTGTGTAGGAAAGAGACGGAAGATACGTCGGCCGGCAACTTCAGCGCCAGAGCGGCAGCATTACGCCAGTTCTCGGGTGTTGGTCACCGGCTGGTAGACCGTTTTGGAGGCCGCTGGCCGAGATCAGTGCGACAACCGCCGTACTCTTTTGGACGTGCCACGCGCTGACTGCCACGTTTGAGGTTGGAATCGACCTGCGAGCGAGCACGCCCAACCCCCATCGGCCTTAACCTCAAATTTTGAGCGACACTTCGGCCGCGACACCGTGTGCCACATGAAGGTTCGGATTTAACCTTAATCCGACCTGCCGTTCCCAATCAGCCAATCCATCCCAGGCGTGGTGTCGGAGTACCCATGCGGGTTAGGCTACCCTAAGGAACGCGAGGAGGAGGAGAAGGAGCTACGAGCTCCTGCAGAAGCAACGACGATCGGTTGACCGTTGGTTTTGCTGCCGTAATCAGGAGGAGGAGACGAATGTGAGGCGACGCTAGCCTACACTTTACGCGCACGTGCCACGTGCGGCACCATATCCCAGAGCGGGATGAAATAAGGAGAACAGACCTCTCGTCTGGCATGCGAAGACGCCAAACCCTTCGTATGAGGTGAATCGAACAGGAGATCTGGAGGAGAATGCCGCAAGGAGGCATCGCCATGTGCAGAGCTGCAGCCAATCAACGTTGACGTGTGCTGCAGATAATTTTCTTTGTTTAGGGATTCAGAGCCAATGTGCTGAAATTGTAGTTCTAATTTTTTTGATAATAATACTGTTTGTATTCAAGTAATGTAAATTTAGGGCCGTTTGAGCAACACAAAAATAATATTTGTCAGAAGTTAACAACATTTCTTGATTAAATCTAGCACAGCGTCTTCAATGGGCCCACCGAACCTGCTTCAACCGGATTTGTGAGTAAGTGAGATCTCTCCTTATAAAAAAAAAAAAAAACATATTGATTTCTGACTTTAAAAAATATATTACATTTTTGTGTGTGCATTTAAATAACGAAACGCTATATAATTAGTCGATTGATATTTACATATTTTTTTTTTTTACAATTCAATTAAAGTAAATTTTCGTAGCATTATGATTAGGAGTAAATACACCGTAAGCAGCGATAAGAATTTTTTGGAGCGAATAAGATTTTGTAGATGATAAGAAGATGCGATTGGATAACGCTTTGTTATTGTTTTGGGCAATAGGCCAATATGATTGAATTTATGCGATACTTTGTTTTGATTGATTGATTCTTTTTCCAATATGTTGGAGTAATTTGAATTAGTTTTCGTGGATCGATCTTGATGCTGCCGCAATGTGAATTAGAATTATAATATAATAATAAACTTTGATTAAGGGATAACCGCAAACATAATCTCTCGAGTTATCATGGCAGGGAGGGTACAGAAAGGGATGGCGAATAACAGCTAGCCACCCCTACTCCTGGTGTTCTCTTGATTAGCTTACTGGTCCGTCCGCGCATTCCAGAATCCGAATATATCCTTTGTTGTTTTGAACTGTAGATTACAGTTAGTGCACTTAAAACTTTTCTTTTGCGTAGTGCAGTGTGTATATAGGGAAGATGAGGAAAACCCACGACAATCCGACGAGCTTAGCAAAGAGCAATGCTAGAAGTGCACGAAACCGAATCTCCTTATACACTAGGTTACCCTTAACCCGGTGAACACAGGCCAGGGAGCCCTGACGGGCAACCGACGAACCTAGTCTGGCTGACATAGAAAGACAAGGGGGAACCGACTAGCTGGCTGGCTACTACATAGAAAGAAAATGGCGCCCAACGTGGGGCTAGATAGCTGTTTGGCTACTACATAGAAAGAAAATGGCGCCCAAACGTGGGGCGGATAGCCGTATACCTATCGCTGTATGTTGACTACATAAGAAGAAAATGCCACAACCAATTTGGGGCAAGCAACAGTGATACTTCTAGACACCGAAACCGACTAGAGATTGCCAGATTTCTAAGTGCAGGAAACTAGAATGAAACTCAGCTCCACGATTTTGCTCTAGTAGTTACCAATAATTGTATTAGTGTCTGCTGAAGTTTAGTTTCAGGTCTTTTCAGTTTATGTAATGATCTCTAAGAATTCGAGGCCGGAATCGCGATCTTGATTCGAGTAATCTACGGATTAGGTCGACCACTCAGTTTGAAGTATTCATGTAATCTTGGAAGGATTGAAAGTAACAATAAGTAGAACTTATTTGCGGATTTGGATGAATTTGAATTAGGTCTCTAGGAATTGCGATTGTATTTCGAGTAATCTACGGAATAGTCGACCAGAACCAACAGTTCACTTGATATCTCATTTCCATGAATGTTCTTTAAACTTGCTTTTAGACTACGGGAGTCTGTTCAATGGAATTGCAAAGTATTGGAGATACTTCGATCTTTGACCGGTTCAGATAAAGTAACTCGAGAAGCAAGCACTCAAACTATATTTTTTTTTTATTAATTTTGCTTTGAAATTTAACTTTTTGTAAGCTATCAAGAAACATAAGGAGTTTAATTTACATAGCGAGCATGCAGTCATTATAAGATCAATCACGAAACTATTGAATTTATTTGTATATAACCAAAGTATTTTTGCGATATGTCAGTACGTCACAGCAACGTCGATTTATCTGCCGCAGCAGGCGGCGAAATTACATCTTGTACAATTTGTACGCAACCATTGAGCGCAAGCGGTTTAACAGCAACTACTCCTTGCGGTCATACATTCCACCATCAGTGTATCAGGGATCATATGATTGATTCCAATGGATGTCCAATGTGCAATCGAGAATGCACAGCACAACAATTGTCCTTGTCGAACAACAATCTTTTAGCGGAATTGTCAGCTGCGGATCGTAGATTAGGAGGTACTAATACTGTCAACAACGATTTACCGGCTTGCAGCGTGTCGATTGAGCATACGAACAGAGGTAGAGCAGGCGGAAGAAGAGGCAGGAATACAGGTCAACGCCGAGGCGGCGGACAACGAACAGGAATGACGCTGAGGTCAGGTCGCAATAATCCAGCGAACCACCTCGAGCAAAGTCTTGACACAGATTCTGTAAGAGATATTTCTAGGGCAGACAATTTAGAGGACATAGAGAGAGTAGTACAGACAGCCATGCAGGCACAGCAACAAGTCATTAGGCAAGAACTTTCAGAGTTTATACGAGCGCAAGTAGCGAACCTACAGCTTGGTGGTTCTGCTCAAACTCCGAATAGGAGAATGAACGATAGACGAGATCAACCAAGGGAAGCTCATTCAGCAGAAACGGTTTACCATGATATTCATCTAAACACTCAGCGCGTCGATAGATCGGGTTCTACAGTTCAGCCAGAAAAGGTGCCGAGCATCATTCAGAGTTGGCACATCAAGTTTGATGGATTAAAGGACGGGTTACAGACAGAAGAGTTCCTTTATCGCATACAGGCATTAGCACAGCAAAATTTAAATGGGAATCGTCAGCTTCTATGTGACCATCTCCATTTATTTTTCGCTGGCAAAGCGAGCGAATGGTACTGGAAATTCCACCGTTCGTTTTCTCAGTTTAACTGGATTCTATTTTGCAGAGAATTTCGGAATAAGTTCAAGGAGAGTGACTCGGACATGGACATTTGGGAGTTCATAAACAGTAGGCGTCAAGCTGAAAAAGAACCTTTTGAAGACTACCAATTCCAAGTAGAGAAACTTGTGTCTCGCTTGAGCACGCCGATCTCAGAAGAATCGTTAGTGAGGCTTCTTATTCGACAAGCGAAACCTTCACTACGATATGAACTTATGCATTTGCGTATAGACACGTTAGCTCATCTCAGGGAGGAAGTCCGTACGCACGAACAATTTTGTAGGCAAATGAAAGCTCAATCAGTCAGAGGTAGTTTTCAGCAACGATCTTTTGTGTCTCAAATAGAAGAAGAGTTTGATGATAGTGAAACAGCTGAAGTTGCGGCTATACAGCGAAAGCAACTTAAGTGTTGGAATTGCGACAAACTTGGACATCGTTTTGATGATTGTCTTGAAGTTCGCACCATCTTTTGCTACGGGTGCGGAGCAAAGAATACGTTCAAGCCCAGGTGTCAAAAATGCAACCCTTCGGAAAACTATCCGATGGATGCGCCGGTCAAATCTTGCCACACGTCGCATCCGAGACAGTAAATTCTGATAGTGGTACACAGACAGAACCATTAGTAATAATAAACCCAGACGAGTCAAATAACAAACCGGACGAACCTAAACCGATTAATGTCAATCATTACCAGCCATTTCATGTCAGAGTAGCGAATTACGCAGCCGCAAGACAGCGAATCTTCGGAGAAGTCAGTTCTCGCTCCTGCGTTTGCAAAACAAGACGTTCAACCAAGCGTCTGCGAAGTTTTTGGAAAGAAGTTCGAGGCAATCGCCAAAAACTGATTTCCGCAATCTTTATGAAGTCTGATAATCGCGTTTATACAGATGTCAGTATTTCAGATCATTTCTAACCAAGTTCGGAATTAAACAGATATGTACAGCAATTTATTCACCGCAAGCGAATGCAAGCGAGCGTGTAAATAGGTCGATCCTAGCCGCGATCAGAGCTTATATCGGATCGGACCACACGAATTGGGACTTAAATATCGATGCGATAAGTGCATCACTAAGATCAAGTATTCATAGGAGTACAGGGTTTTCCCCGTATTTTCTTTGTTTTGGACAGAACATGATAGCCAATGGACAGGATTATGAGTTGCTTCGAAATCTGAATTCATTATCTGACGATGTAGCTATAAAAACAGCCGACATGTTACAGGTAGCGAGGCAGCAAGCTAGAAAGAAGATTTCGGAATCACATGCAGCAAATGCTAGGGTATACAATTTGCGTAGTCGAGTCGTGCATTTGAAAGTGGGAGACACCGTATTCGCTCGCGGTTTTGCTCAAAGCAATGCTGGCAAGAAGTTCAGTAGCAAGCTAGCACCCGTTTTCGTCAAAGCATCAATAACGAAGAAAATCAGCCCGACGTATTACGAACTAGCTAACGAATCGAACAAGTCCTTGGGCGTATATCACCTGAAAGATATCAGAACATGACACAGATAAGGAATTTGCAACTGACCTTTGTTTTTGTCAGTTAACCCTTCTGCGAGTTAAACCTCTTGCAAAGTTAACTGTGGTGTGGTGGCCAGTCGCAAACCGAAAATAAAATATATGAGAAATACGGAAATTAATTTGTGAACATTGCGAAAATGCAAATCACATTTGAATTCGCATATGCCCACAAGCAAAAGGTAGAGTATAGCGGAGAGCGTCGATAGAAGTTTATCTGGCCTGCTCTCGCATACAGCCTACCGGCATAGCGCTAACCCTTTCTCGTGTGCACCGAATGCGTGTGAAGACAGAAAAGGCGAAGAGCGACTGGAAGCACTCCGTTAGGTGAAGTTTGGCAACGCTGCAATTGCGTACAGCTAACTTCTCGAGTCAGAGTTCTCGCTCATTTCATTTTTGGCACTAATAACGTTCGCATGCAAACCGCTGCTGATCGTTGTAATAATAGTGGAAAATTTTCAACCGCGTGGCCGAAAATTTTAAAGTGTTTTCTGGCCAAGGAAAAGGAGTTCACCAGTGCAGAAGGAGTTTCGGAGAAACGAACCCAGCACAAGGGGTAAATATTTCCGTGAAAAGTGCAAATGAAAGGCAGTGTTTAAGTGCATATTTTTGTGTAGGAAAGAGACGGAAGATACGTCGGCCGGCAACTTCAGCGCCAGAGCGGCAGCATTACGCCAGTTCTCGGGTGTTGGTCACCGGCTGGTAGACCGTTTTGGAGGCCGCTGGCCGAGATCAGTGCGACAACCGCCGTACTCTTTTGGACGTGCCACGCGCTGACTGCCACGTTTGAGGTTGGAATCGACCTGCGAGCGAGCACGCCCAACCCCCATCGGCCTTAACCTCAAATTTTGAGCGACACTTCGGCCGCGACACCGTGTGCCACATGAAGGTTCGGATTTAACCTTAATCCGACCTGCCGTTCCCAATCAGCCAATCCATCCCAGGCGTGGTGTCGGAGTACCCATGCGGGTTAGGCTACCCTAAGGAACGCGAGGAGGAGGAGAAGGAGCTACGAGCTCCTGCAGAAGCAACGACGATCGGTTGACCGTTGGTTTTGCTGCCGTAATCAGGAGGAGGAGACGAATGTGAGGCGACGCTAGCCTACACTTTACGCGCACGTGCCACGTGCGGCACCATATCCCAGAGCGGGATGAAATAAGGAGAACAGACCTCTCGTCTGGCATGCGAAGACGCCAAACCCTTCGTATGAGGTGAATCGAACAGGAGATCTGGAGGAGAATGCCGCAAGGAGGCATCGCCATGTGCAGAGCTGCAGCCAATCAACGTTGACGTGTGCTGCAGATAATTTTCTTTGTTTAGGGATTCAGAGCCAATGTGCTGAAATTGTAGATCTAATTTTTTTGATAATAATACTGTTTGTATTCAAGTAATGTAAATTTAGGGCCGTTTGAGCAACACAAAAATAATATTTGTCAGAAGTTAACAACATTTCTTGATTAAATCTAGCACAGCGTCTTCGATGGGCCCACCGAACCTGCTTCAACCGGATTTGTGAGTAAGTGAGATCTCTCCTTATAAAAAAAAAAAAAAAACATATTGATTTCTGACTTTAAAAAATATATTACATTTTTGTGTGTGCATTTAAATAACGAAACGCTATATAATTAGTCGATTGATATTTACATATTTTTTTTTTTTTACAATTCAATTAAAGTAAATTTTCGTAGCATTATGATTAGGAGTAAATACACCGTAAGCAGCGATAAGAATTTTTTGGAGCGAATAAGATTTTGTAGATGATAAGAAGATGCGATTGGATAACGCTTTGTTATTGTTTTGGGCAATAGGCCAATATGATTGAATTTATGCGATACTTTGTTTTGATTGATTGATTCTTTTTCCAATATGTTGGAGTAATTTGAATTAGTTTTCGTGGATCGATCTTGATGCTGCCGCAATGTGAATTAGAATTATAATATAATAATAAACTTTGATTAAGGGATAACCGCAAACATAATCTCTCGAGTTATCATGGCAGGGAGGGTACAGAAAGGGATGGCGAATAACAGCTAGCCACCCCTACTCCTGGTGTTCTCTTGATTAGCTTACTGGTCCGTCCGCGCATTCCAGAATCCGAATATATCCTTTGTTGTTTTGAACTGTAGATTACAGTTAGTGCACTTAAAACTTTTCTTTTGCGTAGTGCAGTGTGTATATAGGGAAGATGAGGAAAACCCACGACAATCCGACGAGCTTAGCAAAGAGCAATGCTAGAAGTGCACGAAACCGAATCTCCTTATACACTAGGTTACCCTTAACCCGGTGAACACAGGCCAGGGAGCCCTGACGGGCAACCGACGAACCTAGTCTGGCTGACATAGAAAGACAAGGGGGAACCGACTAGCTGGCTGGCTACTACAAAATACAAATTCTGAAGTGGATACATGCATTATTAGCTGAGTTGTATACTTTTTGTTTACAAATTTACAATTGAGTATGCAAATGTATTAGCCATGTAAAAACTAATATAATTACAAATTCTGAAGTGGATATATGCACTATTATCTGGGATATATGCACTATTATCTGAGTTGTGAACTTTTTGTTTACAAATTTACAATGGAGTATGCAAATGTATTAGCCTTGTAAAAACGAATATAAATACAAATTCTGAAGTGGATACAAGCATTATTAGCTGAGCTGTGAACTTCTTGTCTACAGATTTACAATTGAGTAATTCAAATGTATTAGCCATGTAAAAACTAATATAAATACAAATTCTGAAGTGGATATATGCATTATTATCTGCGTTGTGAAATTTTGTTTACAAATTTCATTATTAGCTGAGATGTGAACTTTTTGTTTACAAATTTACAATTGAGTATGCAAATGTATAAGCCGTGTAAAAACTAATATAAGTACAAATTCTGAAGTGGATACAGGAATTATTAGCTGCGCTATGAACTTTTTGTTTACAAATTTACAATTGAGTATGCAAATGTATTAGCCGTGTAAAAACGAATATAAATACAAATTCTGAAGTGGATACATGTATTATTAGCTGAGCTGTGAACTTTTTGTCTACAGATTTACAATTGAGTATGCAAATGTATTAGCCATGTAAAAAATAATATAAGTACAATTTATGCCGTGGATACATGCATTATTAGCTGAGTTGTGAACTTTTTGTTTACAAATTTCAATATTAGCTGAGATGTGAACTTTTTGTTTACAATTTTTACAATTGAGTATGCAAATGTATTAACCTTGTAAAAACTAATATAAATACAAATTCTGAAGTGGATACAGGAATTATTAGCTGCGCTATGAACTTTTTGTTTACAAATTTACAATTGAGTATGCAAATGTATTAGCCGTGTAAAAACGAATATAAATACAAATTCTGAAGTGGATACATGTATTATTAGCTGAGCTGTGAACTTTTTGTCTACAGATTTACAATTGAGTATGCAAATGTATTAGCCATGTAAAAAATAATATAAGTACAATTTATGCCGTGGATACATGCATTATTAGCTGAGTTGTGAACTTTTTGTTTACAAATTTCAATATTAGCTGAGATGTGAACTTTTTGTTTACAATTTTTACAATTGAGTATGCAAATGTATTAACCTTGTAAAAACTAATATAAATACAAATTCTGAAGTGGATACAGGAATTATTAGCTGCGCTATGAACTTTTTGTTTACAAATTTACAATGGAGTATGCAAATGTATTAGCCTTGTAAAAACGAATATAAATACAAATTCTGAAGTGGATACAAGCATTATTAGCTGAGCTGTGAACTTCTTGTCTACAGATTTACAATTGAGTAATTCAAATGTATTAGCCATGTAAAAACTAATATAAATACAAATTCTGAAGTGGATATATGCATTATTATCTGCGTTGTGAAATTTTGTTTACAAATTTCATTATTAGCTGAGATGTGAACTTTTTGTTTACAAATTTACAATTGAGTATGCAAATGTATAAGCCGTGTAAAAACTAATATAAGTACAAATTCTGAAGTGGATACAGGAATTATTAGCTGCGCTATGAACTTTTTGTTTACAAATTTACAATTGAGTATGCAAATGTATTAGCCGTGTAAAAACGAATATAAATACAAATTCTGAAGTGGATACATGTATTATTAGCTGAGCTGTGAACTTTTTGTCTACAGATTTACAATTGAGTATGCAAATGTATTAGCCATGTAAAAAATAATATAAGTACAATTTATGCCGTGGATACATGCATTATTAGCTGAGTTGTGAACTTTTTGTTTACAAATTTCAATATTAGCTGAGATGTGAACTTTTTGTTTACAATTTTTACAATTGAGTATGCAAATGTATTAACCTTGTAAAAACTAATATAAATACAAATTCTGAAGTGGATACAGGAATTATTAGCTGCGCTATGAACTTTTTGTTTACAAATTTACAATTGAGTATGCAAATGTATTAGCCGTGTAAAAACGAATATAAATACAAATTCTGAAGTGGATACATGTATTATTAGCTGAGCTGTGAACTTTTTGTCTACAGATTTACAATTGAGTATGCAAATGTATTAGCCATGTAAAAAATAATATAAGTACAATTTATGCCGTGGATACATGCATTATTAGCTGAGTTGTGAACTTTTTGTTTACAAATTTCAATATTAGCTGAGATGTGAACTTTTTGTTTACAATTTTTACAATTGAGTATGCAAATGTATTAGCCGTGTAAAAACTTATATAAATTCAAATTCTGAAGTGTATATATGCATTATTATCTGAGTTGTGAACTTTTTGTTTACAAATTTACAATTGAGTATGCAAATGTATTAGCCATGTAAAAACTAATATAATTACAAATTCTGAAGTGGATATATGCACTATTATCTGGGATATATGAACTATTATCTGAGTTGTGAACTTTTTGTTTACAAATTTACAATGGAGTATGCAAATGTATTAGCCTTGTAAAAACGAATATAAATACAAATTCTGAAGTGGATACAAGCATTATTAGCTGAGCTGTGAACTTCTTGTCTACAGATTTACAATTGAGTAATTCAAATGTATTAGCCATGTAAAAACTAATATAAATACAAATTCTGAAGTGGATATATGCATTATTATCTGCGTTGTGAAATTTTGTTTACAAATTTCATTATTAGCTGAGATGTGAACTTTTTGTTTACAAATTTACAATTGAGTATGCAAATGTATAAGCCGTGTAAAAACTAATATAAGTACAAATTCTGAAGTGGATACAGGAATTATTAGCTGCGCTATGAACTTTTTGTTTACAAATTTACAATTGAGTATGCAAATGTATTAGCCGTGTAAAAACGAATATAAATACAAATTCTGAAGTGGATACATGTATTATTAGCTGAGCTGTGAACTTTTTGTCTACAGATTTACAATTGAGTATGCAAATGTATTAGCCATGTAAAAAATAATATAAGTACAATTTATGCCGTGGATACATGCATTATTAGCTGAGTTGTGAACTTTTTGTTTACAAATTTCAATATTAGCTGAGATGTGAACTTTTTGTTTACAATTTTTACAATTGAGTATGCAAATGTATTAACCTTGTAAAAACTAATATAAATACAAATTCTGAAGTGGATACAGGAATTATTAGCTGCGCTATGAACTTTTTGTTTACAAATTTACAATTGAGTATGCAAATGTATTAGCCGTGTAAAAACGAATATAAATACAAATTCTGAAGTGGATACATGTATTATTAGCTGAGCTGTGAACTTTTTGTCTACAGATTTACAATTGAGTATGCAAATGTATTAGCCATGTAAAAAATAATATAAGTACAATTTATGCCGTGGATACATGCATTATTAGCTGAGTTGTGAACTTTTTGTTTACAAATTTCAATATTAGCTGAGATGTGAACTTTTTGTTTACAATTTTTACAATTGAGTATGCAAATGTATTAGCCGTGTAAAAACTTATATAAATTCAAATTCTGAAGTGTATATATGCATTATTATCTGAGTTGTGAACTTTTTGTTTACAAATTTACAATTGAGTATGCAAATGTATTAGCCATGTAAAAACTAATATAATTACAAATTCTGAAGTGGATATATGCACTATTATCTGGGATATATGAACTATTATCTGAGTTGTGAACTTTTTGTTTACAAATTTACAATGGAGTATGCAAATGTATTAGCCTTGTAAAAACGAATATAAATACAAATTCTGAAGTGGATACAAGCATTATTAGCTGAGCTGTGAACTTCTTGTCTACAGATTTACAATTGAGTAATTCAAATGTATTAGCCATGTAAAAACTAATATAAATACAAATTCTGAAGTGGATATATGCATTATTATCTGCGTTGTGAAATTTTGTTTACAAATTTCATTTGAGTATGCAAATGTATAAGCCGTGTAAAAACTAATATAAGTACAAATTCTGAAGTGGATACAGGCATTATTAGCTGCGCTGTGAACTTTTTGTTTACAAATTTACAATTGAGTATGAAAATGTATTAGCCGTGTAAAAACTAATATAATACTAATTCTGAAGTGGATACAGGCATTACTAGCTGAGTTGTGAAATTTTTGTTTACAAATTTACAATTGAGTATGCAAATGTACTAACCTTGTAAAAACTAATATAAATACAAATTCTGAAGTGGATATATGCATTATAAGCTGAGCTGTGAATTTTTTGTCTACAAATTTACAATTGAGTATGCAAATGTATTAGCCGTGTAAAAACTAATATAAATACTAAATCTGAAGTGGATACAGGCATTATTAGCTGAGTTGTGAACTTTTTGTTTACAAATTTACAATTGATATGCAAATGTATTAGCCTTGTAAAAACTAATATAAATACAAATTCTAAAGTGGATACATGCATTATTAGCTGAGATGTGAACTTTTTGTTTACAAATTTACAATTGAGTATGCAAATGTATTAGCCATGTTAAAAATAATATAAGTACAATTTATGCCGTGGATACATGCATTATTAGCTGAGTTGTGAACTTTTTGTTTATAAATTTCATGATTAGCTGAGATGTGAACTTTTTGTTTACAAATTTACAATTGAGTATGCAAATGTATTAGCCGTGTAAAAACTAATATAAATACTAATTCTGAAGTGGATACAGGCATTATTAGCTGTGTTATGAACTTTTTGTTTACAAATTTACAATTGAGTATGCAAATGTATTAGCCTTGTAAAAACTAATATAAATACAAATTCTGAAGTGGATACATGCATTATTAGCTGAGTTGTATACTTTTTGTTTACAAATTTACAATTGAGTATGCAAATGTATTAGCCATGTAAAAACTAATATAATTACAAATTCTGAAGTGGATATATGCACTATTATCTGGGATATATGCACTATTATCTGAGTTGTGAACTTTTTGTTTACAAATTTACAATGGAGTATGCAAATATATTAGCCTTGTAAAAACGAATATAAATACAAATTCTGAAGTGGATACATGCATTATTAGCTAAGCTGTGAACTTTTTGTCTACAGATTTGCAATTGAGTAATTCAAATGTATTAGCCATGTAAAAACTAATATAAATACAAATTCTGAAGTGGATATATGCATTATTATCTGAGTTGTGAAATTTTGTTTACAAATTTCATTATTAGCTGAGATGTGAACTTTTTGTTTACAAATTTACAATTGAGTATGCAAATGTATAAGCCGTGTAAAAACTAATATAAGTACAAATTCTGAAGGGGATACAGGAATTATTAGCTGCGCTATGAACTTTTTGTTTACAAATTTACAATTGAGTATGCAAATGTATTAGCCTTGTAAAAACGAATATAAATACAAATTCTGAAGTGGATACAAGCATTATTAGCTGAGCTGTGAACTTCTTGTCTACAGATTTACAATTGAGTAATTCAAATGTATTAGCCATGTAAAAACTAATATAAATACAAATTCTGAAGTGGATATATGCATAATTATCTGCGCTGTGAAATTTTGTTTACAAATTTCATTATTAGCTGAGATGTGAACTTTTTGTTTACAAATTTACAATTGAGTATGCAAATGTATAAGCCGTGTAAAAACTAATATAAGTACAAATTCTGAAGTGGATACAGGCATTATTAGCTGCGCTGTGAACTTTTTGTTTACAAATTTACAATTGAGTATGGAAATGTATTAGCCGTGTAAAAACTAATATAATACTATTTCTGAAGTGGATACAGGCATTACTAGCTGAGTTGTGAAATTTTTGTTTACAAATTTACAATTGAGTATGCCAATGTACTAACCTTGTAAAAACTAATATAAATACAAATTCTGAAGTGGATATATGCATTATAAGCTGAGCTGTGAATTTTTTGTCTACAAATTTACAATTGAGTATGCAAATGTATAAGCCGTGTAAAAACTAATATAATATATTCAAATGTATTAGCCATGTAAAAACTAATATAAATACAAATTCTGAAGTGGATATATGCATTATTATCTGCGTTGTGAAATTTTGTTTACAAATTTCATTATTAGCTGAGATGTGAACTTTTTGTTTACAAATTTACAATTGAGTATGCAAATGTATAAGCCGTGTAAAAACTAATATAATATATTCAAATGTATTAGCCATGTAAAAACTAATATAAATACAAATTCTGAAGTGGATATATGCATTATTATCTGCGTTGTGAAATTTTGTTTACAAATTTCATTATTAGCTGAGATGTGAACTTTTTGTTTACAAATTTACAATTGAGTATGCAAATGTATAAGCCGTGTAAAAACTAATATAATATATTCAAATGTATTAGCCATGTAAAAACTAATATAAATACAAATTCTGAAGTGGATATATGCATTATTATCTGCGTTGTGAAATTTTGTTTACAAATTTCATTATTAGCTGAAATGTGAACTTTTTGTTTACAAATTTACAATTGAGTATGCAAATGTATAAGCCGTGTAAAAACTAATATAATATATTCAAATGTATTAGCCATGTAAAAACTAATATAAATACAAATTCTGAAGTGGATATATGCATTATTATCTGCGTTGTGAAATTTTGTTTACAAATTTTATTATTAGCTGAGATGTGAAATTTTTGTTTACAAATTTACAATTGAGTATGCAAATGTATTAACCTTGTAAAAACTAATATAAATACAAATTCTGAAGTGGAAATATGCATTATAAGCTAAGCTGTGAATTTTTTGTCTACAAATTTACAATTGAGTATGCAAATGTATTAGCCGTGTAAAAAATAATATAAATACTAAATCTGAAGTGGATACAGTCATTATTAGCTGAGTTGTGAACTTTTTGTTTACAAATTTACAATTGGTATGCAAATGTATTAGCCTTAAAAAAACTAATATAAATACAAATTCTAAAGTGGATACATGCATTATTAGCTGAGATGTGAACTTTTTGTTTACAAATTTACAATTGAGTATGCAAATGTATTAGCCGTGTAAAAACTAATATAAATACAAATTCTAAAGTGGATACATGCATTATTAGCTGAGATGTGAACTTTTTGTTTACAAATTTACAATTGATATGCAAAAGTATTAGCCTTGTAAAAACTAATATAAATACAAATTCTAAAGTGGATACATGCATTATTAGCTGAGCTGTGAACTTTTTGTCTACAAATTTACAATTGAGTATGCAAATGTATTAGCCGTGTAAAAACTAATATAAATACAAATTCTAAAGTGGATACATGCATTATTAGCTGAGATGTGAACTTTTTGTTTGCAAATTTACAATTGAGTATGCAAATGTATAAGCCGTGTAAAAACTAATATAAGTACAAATTCTGAAGTGGATACAGGCATTATTAGCTGAGTTGTGAACTTTTTGTTTACAAATTTACAATTGAGTATGCAAATGTATTAGCCGTGTAAAAACTAATATAAATACTAAATCTGAAGTGGATACAGGCATTATTAGCTGAGTTGTGAACTTTTTGTTTACAAATTTACAATTGATATGCAAATGTATTAGCCTTGTAAAAACTAATATAAATACAAATTCTAAAGTGGATACATGCATTATTAGCTGAGATGTGAACTTTTTGTTTACAAATTTACAATTGAGTATGCAAATGTATTAGCATTGTAAGAACTAATTTAAATATAAATTCTAAAGTGGATACATGCATTATTAGCTGAGCTGTGAACTTTTTGTTTACAAATTTACATTTGAGTATGCAAATGTATTAGCCATGTAAAAACTAATATAAGTACAAATTCTACCATGAATACATGCATTATTAGCTAAGTTGTGAACTTTTTGTTTACAAATTTACAATTGAGTATGCAAATATATTAACCGCGTAAAAACTAATATAAATACAAATTCTAAAGTGGATACATGCATTATTAGATGAGATGTGAACTTTTTGTTTACAAATTTACAATTGAGTATGCAAATGTATTAACCTTGTAAAAACTAATTTAAATTCTAATTCTGAAGTGGATACAGGCATTATTAGCTGAGTTGTGAACTTTTTGTTTATAAATTTACAATTGATTATGCAAATGTATTAGCTTTGTAAAGACTAATATAAGTACAAATTCTACCATGGATACATGCATTATTAGCTAAGTTGTGAACTTTTTGTTTACAAATTTACAATTGAGTATGCAAATGTATTAACCGTGTAAAAACTAATATAAATACAAATTCTAAAGTGGATACATGCATTATTAGATGAAATGTGAACTTTTTGTTTACAAATTTACAATTGAGTATGCAAATGTATTAGCCATGTAAAAACTAATATAAGTACAAATTCTACCATGGATACATGCATTATTAGCTAAGTTGTGAACTTTTTGTTTACAAATTTACAATTGAGTATGCAAATGTATTAACCGTGTAAAAACTAATATAAATACAAATTCTAAAGTGGATACATGCATTATTAGATGAGATGTGAACTTTTTGTTTACAAATTTACAATTGAGTATGCAAATGTATTAACCTTGTAAAAACTAATTTAAATTCTAATTCTGAAGTGGATACAGGCATTATTAGCTGAGTTGTGAACTTTTTGTTTATAAATTAACAATTGATTATGCAAATGTATTAGCTTTGTAAAGACTAATATAAGTACAAATTCTACCATGGATACATGCATTATTAGCTAAGTTGTGAACTTTTTGTTTACAAATTTACAATTGAGTATGCAAATGTATTAACCGTGTAAAAACTAATATAAATACAAATTCTAAAGTGGATACATGCATTATTAGATGAAATGTGAACTTTTTGTTTACAAATTTACAATTGAGTATGCAAATATATTAACCGTGTAAAAACTAATATAAATACAAATTCTAAAGTGGATACATGCATTATTAGATGAGATGTGAACTTTTTGTTTACAAATTTACAATTGAGTATGCAAATGTATTAACCTTGTAAAAACTAATTTAAATTCTAATTCTGAAGTGGATACAGGCATTATTAGCTGAGTTGTGAACTTTTTGTTTATAAATTTACAATTGATTATGCAAATGTATTAGCTTTGTAAAGACTAATATAAGTACAAATTCTACCATGGATACATGCATTATTAGCTAAGTTGTGAACTTTTTGTTTACAAATTTACAATTGAGTATGCAAATGTATTAACCGTGTAAAAACTAATATAAATACAAATTCTAAAGTGGATACATGCATTATTAGATGAAATGTGAACTTTTTGTTTACAAATTTACAATTGAGTATGCAAATATATTAACCGTGTAAAAACTAATATAAATACAAATTCTAAAGTGGATACATGCATTATTAGATGAGATGTGAACTTTTTGTTTACAAATTTACAATTGAGTATGCAAATGTATTAACCTTGTAAAAACTAATTTAAATTCTAATTCTGAAGTGGATACAGGCATTATTAGCTGAGTTGTGAACTTTTTGTTTATAAATTTACAATTGATTATGCAAATGTATTAGCCTTGTAAAGACTAATATAAGTACAAATTCTACCATGGATACATGCATTATTAGCTAAGTTGTGAACTTTTTGTTTACAAATTTACAATTGAGTATGCAAATGTATTAACCGTGTAAAAACTAATATAAATACCAATTCTAAAGTGGATACATGCATTATTAGATGAAATGTGAACTTTTTGTTTACAAATTTACAATTGAGTATGCAAATGTATTAGCCTTGTAAAAACTAATATAAATACAAATTCTGAAGTGGATACAGGCATTATTAGCTGAGTTGTGAACTTTTTGTTTACAAATTTACAATTGAGTATGCAAATGTATTAACCTTGTAAAAACTAATATAAATACTAATTCTGAAGTGGATACAGGCATTATTAGCTGAGTTGTGAACTTTTTGTCTATAAATTTACAATTGATTTTGAAAATGTATTAGCCTTGTAAAAACTAATATAAATACAAATTCTGAAGTGGATACAGGCATTATTAGCTGAGTTGTGAACATTTTTTTTATAAATTTACAATTGAGTATGCAAATGTATTAGCCATGTAAAAAATAATATAAGTACAATTTATGCCGTGGATACATGCATTATTAGCTGAGTTGTGAACTTTTTGTTTATAAATTTCATTATTAGCTGAGATGTGAACTTTTTGTTTACAAATTTACAATTGAGTATGCAAATGTATTAGCCGTGTAAAAACTAATATAAATACTAATTCTGAAGTGGATACAGGCATTATTAGCTGTGTTATGAACTTTTTGTTTACAAATTTACAATTGAGTATGCAAATGTATTAGCCTTGTAAAAACTAATATAAATACAAATTCTGAAGTGGATACATGCATTATTAGCTGAGTTGTATACTTTTTGTTTACAAATTTACAATTGAGTATGCAAATGTATTAGCCATGTAAAAACTAATATAAATACAAATTCTAAAGTGGATACATGCATTATTAGATGAAATGTGAACTTTTTGTTTACAAATTTACAATTGAGTATGCAAATGTATTAGCCATGTAAAAACTAATATAAGTACAAATTCTACCATGGATACATGCATTATTAGCTAAGTTGTGAACTTTTTGTTTACAAATTTACAATTGAGTATGCAAATATATTAACCGTGTAAAAACTAATATAAATACAAATTCTAAAGTGGATACATGCATTATTAGATGAGATGTGAACTTTTTGTTTACAAATTTACAATTGAGTATGCAAATGTATTAACCTTGTAAAAACTAATTTAAATTCTAATTCTGAAGTGGATACAGGCATTATTAGCTGAGTTGTGAACTTTTTGTTTATAAATTTACAATTGATTATGCAAATGTATTAGCCTTGTAAAGACTAATATAAGTACAAATTCTACCATGGATACATGCATTATTAGCTAAGTTGTGAACTTTTTGTTTACAAATTTACAATTGAGTATGCAAATGTATTAACCGTGTAAAAACTAATATAAATACAAATTCTAAAGTGGATACATGCATTATTAGATGAAATGTGAACTTTTTGTTTACAAATTTACAATTGAGTATGCAAATATATTAACCGTGTAAAAACTAATATAAATACAAATTCTAAAGTGGATACATGCATTATTAGATGAGATGTGAACTTTTTGTTTACAAATTTACAATTGAGTATGCAAATGTATTAACCGTGTAAAAACTAATATAAATACAAATTCTAAAGTGGATACATGCATTATTAGATGAAATGTGAACTTTTTGTTTACAAATTTACAATTGAGTATGCAAATGTATTAACCTTGTAAAAACTAATATAAATACTAATTCTGAAGTGGATACAGGCATTATTAGCTGAGTTGTGAACTTTTTGTCTATAAATTTACAATTGAGTATGAAAATGTATTAGCCGTGTAAAAACTAATATAATACTAATTCTGAAGTGGATACAGGCATTACTAGCTGAGTTGTGAAATTTTTGTTTACAAATTTACAATTGAGTATGCAAATGTACTAACCTTGTAAAAACTAATATAAATACAAATTCTGAAGTGGATATATGCATTATAAGCTGAGCTGTGAATTTTTTGTCTACAAATTTACAATTGAGTATGCAAATGTATTAACCTTGTAAAAACTAATTTAAATTCTAATTCTGAAGTGGATACAGGCATTATTAGCTGAGTTGTGAACTTTTTGTTTATAAATTTACAATTGATTATGCAAATGTATTAGCCTTGTAAAGACTAATATAAGTACAAATTCTACCATGGATACATGCATTATTAGCTAAGTTGTGAACTTTTTGTTTACAAATTTACAATTGAGTATGCAAATGTATTAACCGTGTAAAAACTAATATAAATACAAATTCTAAAGTGGATACATGCATTATTAGATGAAATGTGAACTTTTTGTTTACAAATTTACAATTGAGTATGCAAATATATTAACCGTGTAAAAACTAATATAAATACAAATTCTAAAGTGGATACATGCATTATTAGATGAGATGTGAACTTTTTGTTTACAAATTTACAATTGAGTATGCAAATGTATTAACCGTGTAAAAACTAATATAAATACAAATTCTAAAGTGGATACATGCATTATTAGATGAAATGTGAACTTTTTGTTTACAAATTTACAATTGAGTATGCAAATGTATTAACCTTGTAAAAACTAATATAAATACTAATTCTGAAGTGGATACAGGCATTATTAGCTGAGTTGTGAACTTTTTGTCTATAAATTTACAATTGAGTATGAAAATGTATTAGCCGTGTAAAAACTAATATAATACTAATTCTGAAGTGGATACAGGCATTACTAGCTGAGTTGTGAAATTTTTGTTTACAAATTTACAATTGAGTATGCAAATGTACTAACCTTGTAAAAACTAATATAAATACAAATTCTGAAGTGGATATATGCATTATAAGCTGAGCTGTGAATTTTTTGTCTACAAATTTACAATTGAGTATGCAAATGTATTAGCCGTGTAAAAACTAATATAAATACTAAATCTGAAGTGGATACAGGCATTATTAGCTGAGTTGTGAACTTTTTGTTTACAAATTTACAATTGATATGCAAATGTATTAGCCTTGTAAAAACTAATATAAATACAAATTCTAAAGTGGATACATGCATTATTAGCTGAGATGTGAACTTTTTGTTTACAAATTTACAATTGAGTATGCAAATGTATTAGCCATGTAAAAAATAATATAAGTACAATTTATGCCGTGGATACATGCATTATTAGCTGAGTTGTGAACTTTTTGTTTATAAATTTCATTATTAGCTGAGATGTGAACTTTTTGTTTACAAATTTACAATTGAGTATGCAAATGTATTAGCCGTGTAAAAACTAATATAAATACTAATTCTGAAGTGGATACAGGCATTATTAGCTGTGTTATGAACTTTTTGTTTACAAATTTACAATTGAGTATGCAAATGTATTAGCCTTGTAAAAACTAATATAAATACAAATTCTGAAGTGGATACATGCATTATTAGCTGAGTTGTATACTTTTTGTTTACAAATTTACAATTGAGTATGCAAATGTATTAGCCATGTAAAAACTAATATAATTACAAATTCTGAAGTGGATATATGCACTATTATCTGGGATATATGCACTATTATCTGAGTTGTGAACTTTTTGTTTACAAATTTACAATGGAGTATGCAAATATATTAGCCTTGTAAAAACGAATATAAATACAAATTCTGAAGTGGATACATGCATTATTAGCTAAGCTGTGAACTTTTTGTCTACAGATTTACAATTGAGTAATTCAAATGTATTAGCCATGTAAAAACTAATATAAATACAAATTCTGAAGTGGATATATGCATTATTATCTGAGTTGTGAAATTTTGTTTACAAATTTCATTATTAGCTGAGATGTGAACTTTTTGTTTACAAATTTACAATTGAGTATGCAAATGTATAAGCCGTGTAAAAACTAATATAAGTACAAATTCTGAAGGGGATACAGGAATTATTAGCTGCGCTATGAACTTTTTGTTTACAAATTTACAATTGAGTATGCAAATGTATTAGCCTTGTAAAAACGAATATAAATACAAATTCTGAAGTGGATACAAGCATTATTAGCTGAGATGTGAACTTTTTGTTTACAAATTTACAATTGATATGCAAAAGTATTAGCCTTGTAAAAACTAATATAAATACAAATTCTAAAGTGGATACATGCATTATTAGCTAAGCTGTGAACTTTTTGTCTACAGATTTACAATTGAGTAATTCAAATGTATTAGCCATGTAAAAACTAATATAAATACAAATTCTGAAGTGGATATATGCATTATTATCTGAGTTGTGAAATTTTGTTTACAAATTTCATTATTAGCTGAGATGTGAACTTTTTGTTTACAAATTTACAATTGATATGCAAAAGTATTAGCCTTGTAAAAACTAATATAAATACAAATTCTAAAGTGGATACATGCATTATTAGCTGAGCTGTGAACTTCTTGTCTACAGATTTACAATTGAGTAATTCAAATGTATTAGCCATGTAAAAACTAATATAAATACAAATTCTGAAGTGGATATATGCATAATTATCTGCGCTGTGAAATTTTGTTTACAAATTTCATTATTAGCTGAGATGTGAACTTTTTGTTTACAAATTTACAATTGAGTATGCAAATGTATAAGCCGTGTAAAAACTAATATAAGTACAAATTCTGAAGTGGATACAGGCATTATTAGCTGCGCTGTGAACTTTTTGTTTACAAATTTACAATTGAGTATGGAAATGTATTAGCCGTGTAAAAACTAATATAATACTATTTCTGAAGTGGATACAGGCATTACTAGCTGAGTTGTGAAATTTTTGTTTACAAATTTACAATTGAGTATGCAAATGTACTAACCTTGTAAAAACTAATATAAATACAAATTCTGAAGTGGATATATGCATTATAAGCTGAGCTGTGAATTTTTTGTCTACAAATTTACAATTGAGTATGCAAATGTATTAGCCGTGTAAAAACTAATATAAATACTAAATCTGAAGTGGATACAGGCATTATTAGCTGAGATGTGAACTTTTTGTTTACAAATTTACAATTGATATGCAAAAGTATTAGCCTTGTAAAAACTAATATAAATACAAATTCTAAAGTGGATACATGCATTATTAGCTGAGCTGTGAACTTCTTGTCTACAGATTTACAATTGAGTAATTCAAATGTATTAGCCATGTAAAAACTAATATAAATACAAATTCTGAAGTGGATATATGCATTATTATCAGCGTTGTGAAATTTTGTTTACAAATTTTATTATTAGCTGAGATGTGAACTTTTTGTTCACAAATTTACAATTGAGTATGCAAATGTATAAGCCGTGTAAAAACTAATATAATATATTCAAATGTATTAGCCATGTAAAAACTAATATAAATACAAATTCTGAAGTGGATATATGCATTATTATCTGCGTTGTGAAATTTTGTTTACAAATTTCATTATTAGCTGAGATGTGAACTTTTTGTTTACAAATTTACAATTGAGTATGCAAATGTATAAGCCGTGTAAAAACTAATATAATATATTCAAATGTATTAGTCATGTAAAAACTAATATGCATTATTATCTGCGTTGTGAAATTTTGTTTACAAATTTCATTATTAGCTGAGATATGAACTTTTTGTTTACAAATTTACAATTGAGTATGCAAATGTATAAGCCGTGTAAAAACTAATATAAGTACAAATACAAATTCTAAAGTGGATACATGCATTATTAGATGAGATGTGAACTTTTTGTTTACAAATTTACAATTGAGTATGCAAATGTATTAACCTTGTAAAAACTAATTTAAATTCTAATTCTGAAGTGGATACAGGCATTATTAGCTGAGTTGTGAACTTTTTGTTTATAAATTTACAATTGATTATGCAAATGTATTAGCCTTGTAAAGACTAATATAAGTACAAATTCTACCATGGATACATGCATTATTAGCTAAGTTGTGAACTTTTTGTTTACAAATTTACAATTGAGTATGCAAATGTATTAACCGTGTAAAAACTAATATAAATACAAATTCTAAAGTGGATACATGCATTATTAGATGAAATGTGAACTTTTTGTTTACAAATTTACAATTGAGTATGCAAATGTATTAGCCATGTAAAAACTAATATAAGTACAAATTCTACCATGGATACATGCATTATTAGCTGAGTTGTGAACTTTTTGTTTACAAATTGACAATTGAGTATGCAAATGTATTAGTCTTGTTAAAACTAATATAAATACAAATTCTGAAGTGGATACAGGCATTATTAGCTGAGTTGTGAACTTTTTGTTTACAAATTTACAATTGAGTATGCAAATGTATTAACCTTGTAAAAACTAATATAAATACTAATTCTGAAGTGGATACAGGCATTATTAGCTGAGTTGTGAACTTTTTGTTTATAAATTTACAATTGATTATGCAAATGTATTAGCCTTGTAAAGACTAATATAAGTACAAATTCTACCATGGATACATGCATTATTAGCTAAGTTGTGAACTTTTTGTTTACAAATTTACAATTGAGTATGCAAATGTATTAACCGTGTAAAAACTAATATAAATACAAATTCTAAAGTGGATACATGCATTATTAGATGAAATGTGAACTTTTTGTTTACAAATTTACAATTGAGTATGCAAATGTATTAACCTTGTAAAAACTAATATAAATACTAATTCTGAAGTGGATACAGGCATTATTAGCTGAGTTGTGAACTTTTTGTCTATAAATTTACAATTGAGTATGAAAATGTATTAGCCGTGTAAAAACTAATATAATACTAATTCTGAAGTGGATACAGGCATTACTAGCTGAGTTGTGAAATTTTTGTTTACAAATTTACAATTGAGTATGCAAATGTACTAACCTTGTAAAAACTAATATAAATACAAATTCTGAAGTGGATATATGCATTATAAGCTGAGCTGTGAATTTTTTGTCTACAAATTTACAATTGAGTATGCAAATGTATTAGCCGTGTAAAAACTAATATAAATACTAAATCTGAAGTGGATACAGGCATTATTAGCTGAGTTGTGAACTTTTTGTTTACAAATTTACAATTGATATGCAAATGTATTAGCCTTGTAAAAACTAATATAAATACAAATTCTAAAGTGGATACATGCATTATTAGCTGAGATGTGAACTTTTTGTTTACAAATTTACAATTGAGTATGCAAATGTATTAGCCATGTAAAAAATAATATAAGTACAATTTATGCCGTGGATACATGCATTATTAGCTGAGTTGTGAACTTTTTGTTTATAAATTTCATTATTAGCTGAGATGTGAACTTTTTGTTTACAAATTTACAATTGAGTATGCAAATGTATTAGCCGTGTAAAAACTAATATAAATACTAATTCTGAAGTGGATACAGGCATTATTAGCTGTGTTATGAACTTTTTGTTTACAAATTTACAATTGAGTATGGAAATGTATTAGCCGTGTAAAAACTAATATAATATATTCAAATGTATTAGCCATGTAAAAACTAATATAAATACAAATTCTGAAGTGGATATATGCATTATTATCTGCGTTGTGAAATTTTGTTTACAAATTTCATTATTAGCTGAGATGTGAACTTTTTGTTTACAAATTTACAATTGAGTATGCAAATGTATAAGCCGTGTAAAAACTAATATAATATATTCAAATGTATTAGTCATGTAAAAACTAATATGCATTATTATCTGCGTTGTGAAATTTTGTTTACAAATTTCATTATTAGCTGAGATATGAACTTTTTGTTTACAAATTTACAATTGAGTATGCAAATGTATAAGCCGTGTAAAAACTAATATAAGTACAAATACAAATTCTAAAGTGGATACATGCATTATTAGATGAGATGTGAACTTTTTGTTTACAAATTTACAATTGAGTATGCAAATGTATTAACCTTGTAAAAACTAATTTAAATTCTAATTCTGAAGTGGATACAGGCATTATTAGCTGAGTTGTGAACTTTTTGTTTATAAATTTACAATTGATTATGCAAATGTATTAGCCTTGTAAAGACTAATATAAGTACAAATTCTACCATGGATACATGCATTATTAGCTAAGTTGTGAACTTTTTGTTTACAAATTTACAATTGAGTATGCAAATGTATTAACCGTGTAAAAACTAATATAAATACAAATTCTAAAGTGGATACATGCATTATTAGATGAAATGTGAACTTTTTGTTTACAAATTTACAATTGAGTATGCAAATGTATTAGCCATGTAAAAACTAATATAAGTACAAATTCTACCATGGATACATGCATTATTAGCTGAGTTGTGAACTTTTTGTTTACAAATTGACAATTGAGTATGCAAATGTATTAGTCTTGTAAAAACTAATATAAATACAAATTCTGAAGTGGATACAGGCATTATTAGCTGAGTTGTGAACTTTTTGTTTACAAATTTACAATTGAGTATGCAAATGTATTAACCTTGTAAAAACTAATATAAATACTAATTCTGAAGTGGATACAGGCATTATTAGCTGAGTTGTGAACTTTTTGTTTATAAATTTACAATTGATTATGCAAATGTATTAGCCTTGTAAAGACTAATATAAGTACAAATTCTACCATGGATACATGCATTATTAGCTAAGTTGTGAACTTTTTGTTTACAAATTTACAATTGAGTATGCAAATGTATTAACCGTGTAAAAACTAATATAAATACAAATTCTAAAGTGGATACATGCATTATTAGATGAAATGTGAACTTTTTGTTTACAAATTTACAATTGAGTATGCAAATGTATTAACCTTGTAAAAACTAATATAAATACTAATTCTGAAGTGGATACAGGCATTATTAGCTGAGTTGTGAACTTTTTGTCTATAAATTTACAATTGAGTATGAAAATGTATTAGCCGTGTAAAAACTAATATAATACTAATTCTGAAGTGGATACAGGCATTACTAGCTGAGTTGTGAAATTTTTGTTTACAAATTTACAATTGAGTATGCAAATGTACTAACCTTGTAAAAACTAATATAAATACAAATTCTGAAGTGGATATATGCATTATAAGCTGAGCTGTGAATTTTTTGTCTACAAATTTACAATTGAGTATGCAAATGTATTAGCCGTGTAAAAACTAATATAAATACTAAATCTGAAGTGGATACAGGCATTATTAGCTGAGTTGTGAACTTTTTGTTTACAAATTTACAATTGATATGCAAATGTATTAGCCTTGTAAAAACTAATATAAATACAAATTCTAAAGTGGATACATGCATTATTAGCTGAGATGTGAACTTTTTGTTTACAAATTTACAATTGAGTATGCAAATGTATTAGCCATGTAAAAAATAATATAAGTACAATTTATGCCGTGGATACATGCATTATTAGCTGAGTTGTGAACTTTTTGTTTATAAATTTCATTATTAGCTGAGATGTGAACTTTTTGTTTACAAATTTACAATTGAGTATGCAAATGTATTAGCCGTGTAAAAACTAATATAAATACTAATTCTGAAGTGGATACAGGCATTATTAGCTGTGTTATGAACTTTTTGTTTACAAATTTACAATTGAGTATGCAAATGTATTAGCCTTGTAAAAACTAATATAAATACAAATTCTGAAGTGGATACATGCATTATTAGCTGAGTTGTATACTTTTTGTTTACAAATTTACAATTGAGTATGCAAATGTATTAGCCATGTAAAAACTAATATAATTACAAATTCTGAAGTGGATATATGCACTATTATCTGGGATATATGCACTATTATCTGAGTTGTGAACTTTTTGTTTACAAATTTACAATGGAGTATGCAAATATATTAGCCTTGTAAAAACGAATATAAATACAAATTCTGAAGTGGATACATGCATTATTAGCTAAGCTGTGAACTTTTTGTCTACAGATTTACAATTGAGTAATTCAAATGTATTAGCCATGTAAAAACTAATATAAATACAAATTCTGAAGTGGATATATGCATTATTATCTGAGTTGTGAAATTTTGTTTACAAATTTCATTATTAGCTGAGATGTGAACTTTTTGTTTACAAATTTACAATTGAGTATGCAAATGTATAAGCCGTGTAAAAACTAATATAAGTACAAATTCTGAAGGGGATACAGGAATTATTAGCTGCGCTATGAACTTTTTGTTTACAAATTTACAATTGAGTATGCAAATGTATTAGCCTTGTAAAAACGAATATAAATACAAATTCTGAAGTGGATACAAGCATTATTAGCTGAGATGTGAACTTTTTGTTTACAAATTTACAATTGATATGCAAAAGTATTAGCCTTGTAAAAACTAATATAAATACAAATTCTAAAGTGGATACATGCATTATTAGCTGAGCTGTGAACTTCTTGTCTACAGATTTACAATTGAGTAATTCAAATGTATTAGCCATGTAAAAACTAATATAAATACAAATTCTGAAGTGGATATATGCATAATTATCTGCGCTGTGAAATTTTGTTTACAAATTTCATTATTAGCTGAGATGTGAACTTTTTGTTTACAAATTTACAATTGAGTATGCAAATGTATAAGCCGTGTAAAAACTAATATAAGTACAAATTCTGAAGTGGATACAGGCATTATTAGCTGCGCTGTGAACTTTTTGTTTACAAATTTACAATTGAGTATGGAAATGTATTAGCCGTGTAAAAACTAATATAATACTATTTCTGAAGTGGATACAGGCATTACTAGCTGAGTTGTGAAATTTTTGTTTACAAATTTACAATTGAGTATGCAAATGTACTAACCTTGTAAAAACTAATATAAATACAAATTCTGAAGTGGATATATGCATTATAAGCTGAGCTGTGAATTTTTTGTCTACAAATTTACAATTGAGTATGCAAATGTATTAGCCGTGTAAAAACTAATATAAATACTAAATCTGAAGTGGATACAGGCATTATTAGCTGAGATGTGAACTTTTTGTTTACAAATTTACAATTGATATGCAAAAGTATTAGCCTTGTAAAAACTAATATAAATACAAATTCTAAAGTGGATACATGCATTATTAGCTGAGCTGTGAACTTCTTGTCTACAGATTTACAATTGAGTAATTCAAATGTATTAGCCATGTAAAAACTAATATAAATACAAATTCTGAAGTGGATATATGCATTATTATCAGCGTTGTGAAATTTTGTTTACAAATTTTATTATTAGCTGAGATGTGAACTTTTTGTTCACAAATTTACAATTGAGTATGCAAATGTATAAGCCGTGTAAAAACTAATATAATATATTCAAATGTATTAGCCATGTAAAAACTAATATAAATACAAATTCTGAAGTGGATATATGCATTATTATCTGCGTTGTGAAATTTTGTTTACAAATTTCATTATTAGCTGAGATGTGAACTTTTTGTTTACAAATTTACAATTGAGTATGCAAATGTATAAGCCGTGTAAAAACTAATATAATATATTCAAATGTATTAGTCATGTAAAAACTAATATGCATTATTATCTGCGTTGTGAAATTTTGTTTACAAATTTCATTATTAGCTGAGATATGAACTTTTTGTTTACAAATTTACAATTGAGTATGCAAATGTATAAGCCGTGTAAAAACTAATATAAGTACAAATACAAATTCTAAAGTGGATACATGCATTATTAGATGAGATGTGAACTTTTTGTTTACAAATTTACAATTGAGTATGCAAATGTATTAACCTTGTAAAAACTAATTTAAATTCTAATTCTGAAGTGGATACAGGCATTATTAGCTGAGTTGTGAACTTTTTGTTTATAAATTTACAATTGATTATGCAAATGTATTAGCCTTGTAAAGACTAATATAAGTACAAATTCTACCATAGATACATGCATTATTAGCTAAGTTGTGAACTTTTTGTTTACAAATTTACAATTGAGTATGCAAATGTATTAACCGTGTAAAAACTAATATAAATACAAATTCTAAAGTGGATACATGCATTATTAGATGAAATGTGAACTTTTTGTTTACAAATTTACAATTGAGTATGCAAATGTATTAGCCATGTAAAAACTAATATAAGTACAAATTCTACCATGGATACATGCATTATTAGCTGAGTTGTGAACTTTTTGTTTACAAATTTACAATTGAGTATGCAAATGTATTAGTCTTGTAAAAACTAATATAAATACAAATTCTGAAGTGGATACAGGCATTATTAGCTGAGTTGTGAACTTTTTGTTTACAAATTTACAATTGAGTATGCAAATGTATTAACCTTGTAAAAACTAATATAAATACTAATTCTGAAGTGGATACAGGCATTATTAGCTGAGTTGTGAACTTTTTGTCTATAAATTTACAATTGATTTTGAAAATGTATTAGCCTTGTAAAAACTAATATAAATACAAATTCTGAAGTGGATACAGGCATTATTAGCTGAGTTGTGAACATTTTGTTTATAAATTTACAATTGAGTATGCAAATGTATTAGCCATGTAAAAAATAATATAAGTACAATTTATGCCGTGGATACATGCATTATTAGCTAAGTTGTGAACTTTTTGTTTACAAATTTACAATTGAGTATGCAAATATATTAACCGTGTAAAAACTAATATAAATACAAATTCTAAAGTGGATACATGCATTATTAGATGAGATGTGAACTTTTTGTTTACAAATTTACAATTGAGTATGCAAATGTATTAACCTTGTAAAAACTAATTTAAATTCTAATTCTGAAGTGGATACAGGCATTATTAGCTGAGTTGTGAACTTTTTGTTTATAAATTTACAATTGATTATGCAAATGTATTAGCCTTGTAAAGACTAATATAAGTACAAATTCTACCATGGATACATGCATTATTAGCTAAGTTGTGAACTTTTTGTTTACAAATTTACAATTGAGTATGCAAATGTATTAACCGTGTAAAAACTAATATAAATACAAATTCTAAAGTGGATACATGCATTATTAGATGAAATGTGAACTTTTTGTTTACAAATTTACAATTGAGTATGCAAATGTATTAGCCATGTAAAAACTAATATAAGTACAAATTCTACCATGGATACATGCATTATTAGCTGAGTTGTGAACTTTTTGTTTACAAATTGACAATTGAGTATGCAAATGTATTAGTCTTGTAAAAACTAATATAAATACAAATTCTGAAGTGGATACAGGCATTATTAGCTGAGTTGTGAACTTTTTGTTTACAAATTTACAATTGAGTATGCAAATGTATTAACCTTGTAAAAACTAATATAAATACTAATTCTGAAGTGGATACAGGCATTATTAGCTGAGTTGTGAACTTTTTGTCTATAAATTTACAATTGATTTTGAAAATGTATTAGCCTTGTAAAAACTAATATAAATACAAATTCTGAAGTGGATACAGGCATTATTAGCTGAGTTGTGAACATTTTGTTTATAAATTTACAATTGAGTATGCAAATGTATTAGCCATGTAAAAAATAATATAAGTACAATTTATGCCGTGGATACATGCATTATTAGCTAAGTTGTGAACTTTTTGTTTACAAATTTACAATTGAGTATGCAAATATATTAACCGTGTAAAAACTAATATAAATACAAATTCTAAAGTGGATACATGCATTATTAGATGAGATGTGAACTTTTTGTTTACAAATTTACAATTGAGTATGCAAATGTATTAACCTTGTAAAAACTAATTTAAATTCTAATTCTGAAGTGGATACAGGCATTATTAGCTGAGTTGTGAACTTTTTGTTTATAAATTTACAATTGATTATGCAAATGTATTAGCCTTGTAAAGACTAATATAAGTACAAATTCTACCATGGATACATGCATTATTAGCTAAGTTGTGAACTTTTTGTTTACAAATTTACAATTGAGTATGCAAATGTATTAACCGTGTAAAAACTAATATAAATACAAATTCTAAAGTGGATACATGCATTATTAGATGAGATGTGAACTTTTTGTTTACAAATTTACAATTGAGTATGCAAATGTATTAGCCATGTAAAAACTAATATAAGTACAAATTCTACCATGGATACATGCATTATTAGCTGAGTTGTGAACTTTTTGTTTACAAATTTACAATTGAGTATGCAAATGTATTAGCCATGTAAAAACTAATATAAATACAAATTCTGAAGTGGATACAGGCATTATTAGCTGAGTTGTGAACTTTTTGTTTACAAATTTACAATTGAGTATGCAAATGGATTAACCTTGTAAAAACTAATATAAATACTAATTCTGAAGTGGATACAGGCATTATTAGCTGAGTTGTGAACTTTTTGTTTATAAATTTACAATTGAGTATGCAAATGTATTAACCTTGTAAAAACTAATATAAATACTAATTCTGGATACAAGCATTATTAGCTGAGTTGTGAACTTTTTGTTTATAAATTTACAATTGATTATGAAAATGTATTAGCCTTGTAAAAACCAATATAAATACAAATTCTGAAGTGGATACAGGCATTATTAGCTGAGTTGTGAACTTTTTGTTTATAAATTTACAATTGAGTATGCAAATGTATTGTTGGGATTTTCCCCCCAACGCAGGTGCATGAGTATCCGGATTAAATAAGTAGACTTTAGCCGTTTCGGATTAATACATATACATAAGTTTATTATATATTGAATGGAGAACAAAAGAATGGCACGCAAGATCGACTGCTCTTGAATCCACGCCGCGCAAGACTGAGATCAAAAGTGTGGCCAGTTGAGGATAATATGCTGGCCAAAACGGTCCTCAGATGGAGTTACCAGATTGGTACTTTGGATGAGGCGCTTAATTCGAACACACCCCCTCAAAGTAGCAATCCTATACTATATATTAGTTATGCCCAAAGAAGGAATACAATTATTATGCTTGCTACTGCATAATCCTTTGGTGAGGACATCAGCGGGCATCTTCTCAGTCGGCATGTACGCCACCGTGATATCACCACTCTTCTCCTTCTCTTGTATGAAGTGGTGTCGGACATCAATGTGTTTAGTCCGAGGATGGAAGCCGAACCCCTTCACCAGTTGTTGTGCGCTCTGGTTGTCGTTGAAAATTCGGACAGAATCACAGGTCGATCCGATCCGGTTAAGGAGAGCCTTCAAATACAGCGCCTCCTTAACGGCTTCCGACATCGCCAAGTACTCTGACTCAGTACTCGACAAAGCCACGGTACGCTGCTTACGCGCCTCCCAGGATATGGAAGCGCCTGCCAGGATGAACGCTTGCCCTGAATAAGAGCGACGGTCGGATAGGTTGGACCCCCAATCCGCATCCACGAGGCCGTAAAGGTCATCTCCAGTCTTCTTGAAGAGTAACCCAAGCATCTTCGTACCCTTTAAGTACCGTAGGATACGCTTCGACGCCTTCCAGTGCTCGGCTGAGTAGTTGGAGTTGAACTGACTCAGGAAATTCACTGCGAACGCGATATCTGGTCGCGTAGAAACTGCAAGAAACATAAGAGAACCAATTAAGCTTTGAAAAGGATACCGTTTCATCTCCTCCTCGTCTGGGTTCTCTGGTCGCTTCAGTGCTGATTTGGACTCGATCGGGGTGATAGCCGGCTTGCAGTCTTCCATGCCGTATTTTCGAAGGATAGCGTCGATGTACTTCTCTTGGCTCATGAAGACTGTCTGCTGCCTCGCATTCTGTTTGAACTCGATTCCCAAGCACGTTTTGACAGGTCCAAAATCCTTCATCTTGAATGATGCTCCCAAGTGAGCTTTGGTTTCAAGCAGCCAATTAGGATAATTTGATGCCAAAAGCAAATCATCAACATATATGGTGACAAGTAGAAACTTTCCGTCTCCTTGCTTGACAAACAGGCATGGATCTTGCTCAGTTGGGTTAAGTCAGATTTCCTTAAGCTTCTCTGTAAGCTTGCAATACCAACGAAGTCCTGATTGACGAAGTCCGTAGAGTGCCTTTCGTAGTAAACAAACAGGATCTCTCAATTATTTTAAGGATTTTCTCCAAAAACATGCTGCCTTTCTAAAATCTGTCGATGCTAACTCCTGCTTTGATCCGATTTTCGCGTCTGATTCCAGCTGCTCCATGAACTCGCTGAAACCCTCCATGAATACCTGCTCCTCTAGCTCACCGTTGAGGTAGGCAGTGACGACGTCTTCATATTTACTCTTGAACCCTGATGTATTCATAAACTTTACATCATTGCTCACCACGATGGATCTTCTCTGAGGAGAATAAAGGCGATACGCTTTCGACTCTGCAGCGTATCCTACCAGTATGCATTCCTCAGATCGTGACTCAAACTTTCCCTTATTCGTGCCTTTTATTAATGCATACGCCTTTGTTTGGTGAATTTCCATCTGAAATTCTGCTGATAGAGCAACCAATAGTCGCACTGATGTAAATCGCGCTACAGGTGAGTAGGACTCAAAGAAATCTTCTCCAGGTTTCTGAGCATACCCCTTGGCAACCAAACGGGCTTTCTTTTTTCCCAAGCTGCTGCCGTCATCTTTCGTTTGGAATACCATCTTGTTTCCAATTACTTTGCGTTTTTCCGGGCGTTCTGTTATCTCCCAAGTTTTGTTGAAGACTTGGGCCATAAACTCGTCTTCCACTGCGCGTTTCCAATGAACTGCTTCTTTGGATTTAAATGCTTCTTCTAATGTTAAAGGATCCCCTGTTACTGCTAAGAATGCCAATTCGCAGTCCTCAAATTCGTCATCAATCGATGTGTCATTTTCTGCGGGATCATTGTTGGGAGTTTCATCTTCCTGTCTTTGCTGATACATCTTACGTGGCCTCCCACGCTGTCCGGTTCTCAGCAATTTTGGGCGTCCTCTGCCCCTTTTCTCCATAACAGGAGTCTCTTCTTCTACTTCACTGCTGCTAGAGGGTTCTACTTGTTCGTCCGGTAAATTATCAGTCATCTGAATAGACAATTCTCCCTCAGGTTCGTTCTCGTAAAATTCTTCATATTTACTCTTGAACCCTGATGTATTCATAAACTTTACATCATTGCTCACCACGATGGATCTCCTCTGAGGAGAATAAAGGCGATACGCTTTCGACTCTGCAGCGTATCCTACCAGTATGCATTCCTCAGATCGTGACTCAAACTTTCCCTTATTCGTGCCTTTTATTAATGCATACGCCTTTGTTCCAAATGTACGTAAATACATTACCGTGGGAACTTTACCTGTCCAATAGGTGTAGGGTAGCTCCCCAAATAGAGCCTTCGTTGGGCACCGGTTACGGAGATAGGAAGCCGTGCTAATAGCTTCTGCCCAAAATGACGGAGGAGCCCCCGCTTGCTTCATCACGCACCTGGCCATTTCTACCAAAGTGCGGTTCTGCCGCTCTGCCACGCCGTTTTGTTGAGGAGTATGTGGCGCTGACAGACGTCTGCTAATTCCGCTTTGTCGCAGGAATTCGTCGGATTCCTTATTCAGGAATTCGGTTCCATTATCGCTCTGTAATTGTTTAATTTTGTTACCTGTTACATTTTCTGCTAAGGCTTTGAACGATTTAAACGCGTTTAATACGTCCGACTTTTGCTTTAAGAAATATACCGAGCTATATCGCGAATAGTCATCGATAAATGTAACGAAGTACTTGCATCCGCTTTTTGACTGTGTACGCATCGGTCCACACACGTCACTGTGCACAATTTCTAGAGTTTTCTGCGACCTCTTTTCCGTAGCACTTTTATACGTATTTGCCGTTTGCTTTTCGCTGATGCAAATTTCACACTGCGGTAGTTTGTCATTTTCTTTTAGCTTCATTCCGTGAACTTTTCCACACAACGCCATTCTCTTTAAGTCTTTTTCGTTTAGATGGCCCATCCGACGATGCCATGTGTGACGTAATTACGCCACTGATAGGGGAAAACATAAACAGGGTATCGTTGTTCTCGATCATACCTCCGAGTGTTAACCACATTCAGGCTTGTCGACCCTTATCCAGCAGCTGAGCGGGACCCATTGATTCCTAGCTCTAGCGGGAGATGTGGGGGGGGTTTTTGCTGCGGATAAGGATTGTTACGTCAAAGGTTTTATTATAGAGTCCCTCCTGAATCTACACTATGAGACGATCCTCATTCGAAACCAACACACAAAACAATTGTCTCATAATTAGTAAAATATGAAACAAGGCAAAACTAAACTGCGAGAAAAAAAATTGAGAAACGAGAAAGCACGAATTAGTGTTTGAGCCTGCCGGGGTGGCCTTGGCTGTTGTTCGCCACACCCTATATCTTTACCCTCCCAACCATGGTCCTTCTTGTAATCGTTAGCGAAAGACCCCAAAAGTATTTACGTATACATCAGTTTGTTAGTCTCCCATGCCATAAGTAAGAAAACTTAAAAATTCATCATCATTATAATCATTTTTAATAATCAAACAAAAATTCCTTTTCCATATTTTTCAGTGTACATCTCTCCAAATTCACAATAATAAACGAAGTCCTAATATAATTATTTTTCTTCATACATGTCTGCTAGATTTCAATGCCTAATTTATTTATTTATTAATTATTAAACCCTATCATTACATAGCCTATTTTATTTACTTATGTTAATATAATTATTTATTTAATCATTTAAATTTTTTCCAGGGTCATTATTAATTCTATTTTGTTTAGTGTAAATCAGTGATAATGGTAATGTGGTGCCTAATTATGATGCTAGAAAATTTTATTAAATTATAACTATGCCCATTTAATTGTTTTTATTTTTGTTTTTTTTTTTTTTTTTCGTTTGTTTTGGGTCTACATAATTTTATTTATTTATTATTATTCTATTTTTGTTTCGCTTCAACAACCTACATCGCACAATTACAATAAAACAGTTTCTATTGCTGAAAACAAGAAAATATGTATATGTAAAGGAAATAAAATAATTAGGTTTTAATTTTCTCAGTGTAGCGCATGTTTTGGCTTTACATTTAAATGCTTTAAATTTACGAGGATAACATGAATCAGAAAAAAAAAGGGGAATCGGCAAAAATAACAAAAATCAATCGATGCTGATAAGCATTAATGCCGGTAATCAGCCTTTACACTGGGCGACATAAGTTGTTTTCTGTGTTCACTCACCCACTTTGTTGTTCTCGAAGAAGGCCTTCTTGTCGATGAGGTTTTGGTGTGTATTAGGGGAAAATCAAAAATTAAAAATATAGCCGCATGATCTTAATTTGTTTGTTTGGTTTTTTTTTTTTTTTTGGATTAATAGTTAAAATATTAAGAAGTTAGTTAATTTTTTTTAGTTACGTTTTTCATATTTGATATTAATTATACTACATATTATTTTTTTTTATTTTACTGTGTTTTAGTTTTTTGTATAGTTATAAAATTTTTTATATTCTTACTGGCAACGAAACTTTTTATTGCACTGTACGATTTTAGTTGGATTTGCTAAGCTCACGCTCTTGTTTTTTTTCCTATCATATTGACTGCTCATATGCAGCACCATCAGTACCACTGTCATTGTTTTTACACCGTTTACATCTCTTACATGCCTATTTTAAATTTTATTTCTTATCCGATTTGAGGCACTTCAATAATAATTCATTTCATGATTTGGCAATAATGACGAGGTTTCGAGAGGGTTTAACTCTACTGGTATTTAATAAAAAAAAATAAGATTTATATATATGTATTTACACTATTCTGCATGTTTTTTTTTCTGTTTTGAGGTCGGGTTTTTTTCTTAAGATTTTACATTTTAACTAGTCGTATATTTTATGAGTTGTTTTAACCCATTTCCTCGTCTTCGTTAACTTTTAATTTGTCACTAGATTTTAAGGGTTTTTAATTTTAAATTTTTTTTTTTTGAAATCTGCACTGTTTCACACGTTTATTTTTGGGTCACTTTTTGTGGGTTTTTCTCTGCTCCAAGCTGCTGCGAACTCCAAATAAATTTTCCCCAGCAGAGATAACTGCTCCAGCCGCCTTTTTTTGGCCGGCTCTGAATAGCGTAACCAATCTGCTCTGCTGCCTCGTTTAGCTGCAGGAATTAAATTAATTAATCTTGTGCAAACGAGCCCAAGAATTTTTTGAAATATTTACCCAGTGCTTCCTTTTCTTGTATTTTTTTTTTTGCTCAATCGACCTAGCGATTTCTCGCCGTGTAGTCGAAGAAAACAAACGTGACCTACATGTGCAAAACAAATTTTATTATATGTCGATCGGCTTGGACATTTTTTTTTTTATAAAAAATATTTACCTTGCCGACACGGCAATCTTTGGCAGCCGGTAGATTGGCGTTTGTTGATGGCCTTTTTCAACCGATGCCGAAATATCAGTGGGATTAGGGTCCGGAGCACATGTGCATATGCTCTCTTGTATATTTTTCCCTGCTGGGTTCGGGACCAACTTCTCAGCTTGACGACTCCAATAGAAAGATCGAAGCCAGAAGCTGGAAACCCGAAGAACCCTTCACCGATTTGCACTTCGGTATTCACCAGCTGGTGGTTTCAACTGTCATTTTTTTAGACGTTGCCAGATAAGGGGTCGATACTAATTATCGCTACTATTTTTAGGCGCGTATCATTTTAATTTCAAAAAAAATACTAAAAAAGTTTTTATATGGGTCCATTACACCACCAGATAATCTAACGAGGCTCCGAGGCACGATTAGCTGGAATTAGCTTCGAAGATCCTTGGCGTGATATGTACCGATTTCTTTGCCTTGTAATGTTTCGAGCAAGTAATAAGCTGTTCCTATTTTTTTCTTCACCCGACATTTTGAAAACTGCGGCCCTAATTTCTTATTGAAATTCTTAGCGAAGTTACTCAGGTAAAAGTTGCGTTTAAACACCTCTTGGCCTTCTTTGTACGAGACCGGCCTGGATCGCAAGTTGTATTGCGTCGCATTACGCTCATAAGCCGTGCGGCTATTTTGCTTAATCTCATCTATGAACCAATGAAGTTTATCCTGACAATTCAAAAGCGGAGATTCTTCCAAGAGAGATAGCTTTCTCAACAACTTATAATCACTTCCATGATTTACCATATTGAAGCCAAACAAGGCCTTGTAAGGTGAGCAGCCAAGGGCTTGGTGCAGCGAGGATCGCAATGCCGAGGAAATGCTAGTTAAATTAGAATCCCATTCGGTTTGATCTGCTCGCAGATAGGATCGTATCGCAGCCAATAAGGAGCGATTTACCCTCTCCGCCGCGTTGCTCCTCAGAGAATATAACGCTGTAAGCGTGTGCTTGATTCCAAACTTTGTTAAAAAGGCTTCAAACTCATTAGACTTGAATTGAGATCCATTGTCGCTTACGAGGATCTCGGGTGTTCCAAATTCAGCAAAAATTCGATTTCGCAGAAAATCTAGTATCGCGGAAGACGTAAATTTTTTTAGTGGACACAACCAATGGTAACGACTGAAGTGATCAAGGACAATAAGTAACCCTATGTGACCTTTCTTGCTTCGTGGGTAGGGACCTAATATGTCAACATACAGTTTTTGAAACGGCCTGCAAGAAACACTTTGTTGACCCATGGGAGGCCGTAATGTTGTGTTCGGGACTTTAGTTTCTTTGCAAACATCGCACTCGCGAACTTGTTTGGACAAACCTGGCCAAAACAAGTGTCTTCGCAAACGTTCAATTGTTTTCTGCATTCCCCCGTGCGCAGATATAACGCAGTCATGCGCTTTGCGGATCGCCTCTACTCGTATTGCCTCCGGCACCCACAACTTCCAACAGTCCGAGTCCTGGGCTGCATTTCCGGAGGGGTGTTCGGTGCGTATGTACACAAATCGGTCTGCCGTTCGCAGATCCGGGAACTTTTCTCTATTTGCTTCTATTGTTTCCTTGAGCTGGATGTAATCAGGGTCTAGAAAAGATGACGATTCTAAATCAATTTCTGGACCTATCCATTCCACACTATCGATTTCTGGGTCACAAATTCTAGATAACGCATCAGGAACAATATGATCTTTCCCTTTACGATGTGAAATTGTGAACTTAAACGCTTGCAATCTAAAAATCCAACGGGCTAATCTGCCAGATACATTCTGCTGTCGCATAAGCCAGAGAAGGCTTGAGTGATCTGTCACTACTTCAAATGGCTGTAGTTCTAAATAGCACCAGAATTTTTCGATCGCTAATATCACTGCCAGACATTCGCGTTCCGTAACACTGTAGTTTCTTTGCGATTTCGAGAGTTTCTTGGACATAAATGCCAATGGTCTTTCCTCTCCGCTATCAGATACTTGTACCAACACAGCACCAATGCCGTAATCACTAGCATCACAGTGTACAAAAAATTTACGGGAAAAATCCGCATTTTGTAACACAGGCGCTGACGTTAGCAACTGTTTTAATTTCTCCATGGCGTCCTGGGCTTCCGGAGACCATTTAAAACATTTTCTTGTTTTTAAGACTTCTGTAATGCGACAGGTGATTTCTGCAAAGTCTTTTATAAATCGCCTGTACCAACCACATACACCGAGAAAACCTCTCACTTGTTTCAAATTTTTCGGTGTGGGCCAGTTAATTACACAGGATATTTTTTCCGGATCTGTGGCTATTCTACCACTTCCGATCACATACCCTAGATAATTCACCTTAGTAACACAAAAGTGACTTTTCTTTATGTTTAGAGTTAGGTTAGCTTTTTTGAATTGATCTGCAATACGCACTAGAACTGCTAAATGTGACGCAAAATCTTCTGAGACAATGCATAGGTCGTCGAGATATCCGAAAACGCAATGACGTAAATCTGGCGGAATTAAGTCATCCATTAGCCGGGACATCGTCGAGGGAGCATTACATAAGCCAAAAGGCATGACCGTAAACTGATATAACGCTCGACCAGGAACTGTAAATGCAGTCAATGGTTTCGCTTCCTCTGTCAACTCGATTTGCCAGTAGGCATCTTTAAGATCCAGTTTCGAAATCATATTTGCTTTTGGCAAACGAGCAAATATGCCTTCAATGCTTTGTAGTGGGTAAGCATCTTTTTTAGTAGCATCTTTCAGTTTCCGTGCGTCAAGGCATAAACGAACTTTGTTTGGCTTTACCACCAGCCGCATTGGAGAACTCCACGCACTTTGCGAAGGTTCGATCACTCCGAGGCTAAGCATGCGGTCAATTTCCGTATACATAAGCTTTTCGACAGCTGGGCTCACAGGATAATAACGCTGTTTCACAGGCTTATTTTCTCCTATGTCGATACTATGCTTAATCAGGGCAGTGCGACCTAATCCTTGTTTTTCAAAATTCGGAAATAACTCCTTAACAGCCTCAAGTTGCTGTTTTTCTTTTACTGTTAATGGGTATTTTTCCTCCGCTTCTCTTTCTTCTATTTCCTCATTCAATATAGAACTAATGATCCCAGGAGCTAATTCAAAAGCTCGCCAGAAATCTATACCTAATATTAACCTCTGGGCTATAGACGGGATTATGAATAGTTCTACATCTTTCTCTTTATTTTGATATTGCATTTTTACTTTGAGACTTCCTAGAACTTGGTGAGACTTGGCGTCAGCAGTTCGGACTTGGGACAAAATTGCCTTAAAATTGGGATACTTCGAAAAGTCCGTAAGCGCTAGGGACGAACCAATACAACTTATGTTGGCCCCCGTATCAAGCAAACCTAGTTCAGAAAAATCCAAGAATGCTACGCTGGCATAACTACGACGATCAATGTTGTTTTGAAACACAGTTGACACAATCATAGTTTTCTTCTTTTTTAACGAACGATAGTAATTTCGCATCCTGAGGGTATTTCGTCTACTCTTTTTCACGAGTCCAGCAAAAATTCGTTCTCTTACTAGATAATAGTTTCTTAACCTCTCATGATAGGGCTTAAATGATATATTAACTTCAGGATTCGACTTTTGATCTACCTTACTTTCTAAGATGCGAAGCTTTTCAACATCTGTTCTTGAGTTATCTTCTACTTCTGGGACACCCTTCCTGGATTGGATGCCCCCCCTTGCCGGTTTTCCGCCTTTCGCTTGCAGTTTTGGCAATTGGGTTTATATATTTGCGGGGCTCCGCAACCATAACAAAAAATACGTCTCTCGGCCAAGCAATTTTCCCATATGTGACCGGGAGCCTCACAGTTCCAACACAACAAAGGAGTTGTGCGAAGAATTTCTGCAAATTCGTTATCATCCTCACATTCCTGAGTCTCACTGAGTTGGTTGTCCTCCACCGCGTATACGCGATATGGTCCGGGCTTAGTTTGTGATGACCGCACTCGGCCTGCTTCCCTAAGAAAATTCTCTCGCTTATGAACCAACCTTCGTAACTCGGAAATAGATGAAATGTTTTCAAATAACAATCTCTCTTTCATGTCGATCAGTAGATTTCCTTGTATCATCTCTACTAGCTCGTCTTCTGCAAAACTCACTGATAGTCTATCCATGAGCTTACAAACACTCTCATAAAACGTGTCGAACGACTCTCCTGGCTGTTGCTTCCGGGAGCGAATTTGTTCACGTAACTCTGTTGCTGTTCTGCTCTCACGATATTGTTCTCGAAAAGCAGCGCAAAAATTCTCTCCAGTTGAATGTTTGAACCCTTTTATGATATCTCCAGAACCAACTACTAGCTTTTCCAATTAAAAGATGATGAATATTTCTGCTAATAATTTCTAGATCACCGTCAAAGTGTTCAACTGTCAAAATCTTCACTCGGTATAGAAATTCCTCTACCGATAAGCCTTCTACTGTTCCATCAAACCTTACTCCCCATTTCTGAAGAACATCTGCGATTTTATGTGGACCAAGAGTATGCATATGCATACCATTTGCGGACCTATAACTTCGAACTGTACCTGGGCTTGCATGTTCAGCTACTTGACCGGGTGGCGGTGCAAGGCTACCACTTCCTGACATGGATGACAAAACCCGAGTCACTGTCTCTCGAACGATAGATTCTATCTCCGCTCGCGGTACACTATGGACTACTGGCGGATTATTCTGTCTTCTTTGCCTTGGAGGGCGACCTCGTCTAACTGGTGCGTTGGCGACTTGATCTGATCTTGCCCTAACTCCTTGATTCGTAGGCGTACTTCCTGGTGGATGTTGGTTTTCTGAATTTGATAAATTAGACTGGTCATGAACTCGGACCAGAACCTCGGCTTCCGTTGGTGCCGGTTGTGCAATTGCTTTTAGTTGATGTGCAAACGACCGAGTACACGGACGAGAACCTGTTGCAACGACTCTTTTTGGAGGGTTGTGGACCGCGCTCCTTGCATTCGGTGAATGGCTACCTACAACTACTTTCCAATCTTTTGGCTGTACTGCTTTTAAGCAGCAAGGACACTCTTTATGTACTGGTACATGTGTTTCCAAACATTGCTTATGAAAAATGTGATTACATTGCGTTATAACACAAGGTTGTGTATTTAACATAATTTCTTCGCAAATAAGACAGATATTTGCTGCCGAATCTGCTTGATGCTGAGTTTTTCCTGACTCAAAGCTGTGTTCAAGTGGCATACTTAACAATTTTATTTTTTTATGGCGTTTTCAGGGAGACATAAACAAAAGATGCATATTTCTGGGCTTTTTACCAATTCTGTGCTTTGTGAATTTATTTAAATTGGGCTATTGCAATTAGTAAGTGTAATTCTTGTGCATGACCTCTATTATCTACTTTACTGTACAGTTTTCTACGGACAATAAAACACAAATGCATTTATATTGTATTCCAGTAGCTTACCTCTAGTTTGTTTTCCAACAATGATCACACAATAGAACACATTGGATCAAGACTTTCTCTTACTTTACTCAAGTTGTTAATTATTCTGATAGCAAGCTACCTGTAATCTCGGTCGAAAATTTCCGAATACTCAAAAACTCGATTTCCAAAGATGTATAACAAAATCAATCAGCTTTCTTGACTACTTTCATAATGGTAATAAAAATCTCATCAAAGACAAAGAGCTTTCAGATTATGACTGTTGTAACAACCCGATACTGTTCTCACAAATTTCCAAGGCTAAAGCGAAAAAACGATTTCGTTTCAACTCTGTCACTCGTTAGATCATACGTTGATGTTATTTGGTTGCAAGCTATTTTATTCCAAAGAATTTTCTTTTTCAGAATTAAATTTTCTACGGTCGAAGCCTATCAGCACTCGCTAATAATGGATCGCTTTCCAATAGTCTATTTAAAACTTACTAAAGCTTGATTTACAACTTTCAATAATCAGGGGTTAGTACCTATACAAAACAAACATTTAAGCACCTGCCTTTTAGCATTAGCGACTGCACGGAAAATCGAAGTGCTGTTCGCACCTGCCTGCTGGGCCAAAATATATGTACCGTAAACGCACTTGCCCCACGTTGGGCGCCAAAAATCTATGTGACGTAATTACGCCACTGATAGGGGAAAACATAAACAGGGTATCGTTGTTCTCGATCATACCTCAGAGTGTTAACCACATTCAGGCTTGTCGACCCTTATCCAGCAGCTGAGCGGGACCCATTGATTCCTAGCTCTAGCGGGAGATGTGGGGGGGGTTTTTGCTGCGGATAAGGATTGTTACGTCAAAGGTTTTATTATAGAGTCCCTCCTGAATCTACACTATGAGACGATCCTCATTCGAAACCAACACACAAAACAATTGTCTCATAATTAGTAAAATATGAAACAAGGCAAAACTAAACTGCGAGAAAAAAAATTGAGAAACGAGAAAGCACGAATTAGTGTTTGAGCCTGCCGGGGTGGCCTTGGCTGTTGTTCGCCACACCCTATATCTTTACCCTCCCAACCATGGTCCTTCTTGTAATCGTTAGCGAAAGACCCCAAAAGTATTTACGTATACATCAGTTTGTTAGTCTCCCATGCCATAAGTAAGAAAACTTAAAAATTCATCATCATTATAATCATTTTTAATAATCAAACAAAAATTCCTTTTCCATATTTTTCAGTGTACATCTCTCCAAATTCACAATAATAAACGAAGTCCTAATATAATTATTCTTCTTCATACATGTCTGCTAGATTTCAATGCCTAATTTTTTTATTTATTAATTATTAAACCCTATCATTACATAGCCTATTTTATTTACTTATGTTAATATAATTATTTATTTAATCATATAAATTTTTTCCAGGGTCATTATTAATTCTATTTTGTTTAGTGTAAATCAGTGATAATGGTAATGTGGTGCCTAATTATGATGCTAGAAAATTTTATTAAATTATAACTATGCCCATTTAATTGTTTTTATTTTTGTTTTTTTTTTTTTTTTCGTTTGTTTTGGGTCTACATAATTTTATTTATTTATTATTATTCTATTTTTGTTTCGCTTCAACAACCTACATCGCACAATTACAATAAAACAGTTTCTATTGCTGAAAACAAGAAAATATGTATATGTCGGCGAGTTGGTTGCTAAGTGCAAATTTGGAAAGCTTGTTGCTATGGCAACAGAGTTATTCGGCATGCTCAGGTATTGGTAGCCCTGTAGGTGTCGCTGGCGCGCAGGCGCAATGACAGTTGAGTCGGTAACAGGAGTGTTACTGAGTGAGGTCTGTTCGTCTGTCGCAACAATAGGAGAGAATGAGAGAGACAGCTTGAGATTGTCTAGGAATGACATCTGAGTGAAAAGTAAGAAAAGGTGAAAGGGCCACAGGAAAAGTGGCGTGATGACAGATTCGATTTGACTGCGCAGGCGAACAGAACTCGCTGGCTCGACTACGGTTAAATTAAATAACGGATATCTCCGACATCAGAAGTGGGATTCACCATAGCCTCGCGGGCATTCTGATAAAGTGATTTTCGGTCGATATTAAATTCAGTGGCGCATCGAAGGCTTGCGCAGCCGCGTGGTGCGAGACACCGGAGTCGTGATAGGCAGTCAAATGCACTGGTCGCGTGTTGAGCCGAACGGTTGCAAGTGTCATCAGTGTCGGCCAGAAAATTTGGGGAAGAATGGAAGACAACAACAACAGCACACTGGCGGAACTGCGGCTGAAGTGCGGAGAGCTGGAGTGACGCACTTCAGGCGTGAGAACGGTGGTCACATTGCATCTGTGTGCACGAGATGGGTATCAGCGGCTGCGAGCGGCAGCGGCAGCTGCATGTAGAAGCGAGTTGATTTGTGTGATTCAACAGTGACAGTATCGGGTGAGCCCTTTCCAATTATTCTTTGATTTGGGAGCTGAATTGGCTAAAAGATGGGAATAGAGATGTGTTTGATTGCAGTGTTGTTTGCACATCTGCCTTCCCATTGGCGAGCCCTGTGCTACGATAGGTTGTGCTTAGACTATCGGAAGCAATATTCGAAAATGGTTTCGGACAGTGGCCTTTGCCGCTTATGTCAGACCCTGTGAAGGAAAAATGTTTCTGTTGAAAAATAATTAATTTAAAAAATTACGAGTTGCCGTCTGTTTGGTCTGCCGTGCCGTTTGGTTTGAAGAGTGCATCTTCTACCTTCATCATGCAATTGTTAAGGCGTTTGGAATTTATCATGATTATTTGCGATAGTTTACATAGATGCATGTTAATCATGGCAAACTCGGAAGAAAAGGCTTTCCGAAGGCTGAAGGTTGTATTAAATGTGTTGACTGTACCAGAGTTGCCATTTAACGTTACCAAATGTGGGTTTCTTGAACCTACTACGCAGTATCTGAGCTATGAGGTGTGCGGTGGAGAAATCAGACCCAATTCCTAGAAAATCCTTACGTTAAAGGTCCGTCCTTTTAATCGGTGCAATTAAGAGACCGTCGTAAGACCATTTATTGAATTGGTGCCTTATTTTCAAAAACGTGTGCCTCGATTTTCTCAGATCATGAGACATATTCTTCGGCTTCAAGTATCTTTAAGTGAAATGACGATATTCAGAAATTGGAACGAACGCTTTTAATATTATTACAAGTGAGCCTGTAATCGTTATTTGTTGGTTCGCAACATCCGATAAAATTTGAAACAGATATAAGCTCTTGTGGATATATTGGTAGAATTATGTGTCTTGATATCTATCTCTATATGAATTGGAAATATTGGTTGGCGTGCAATTATTCTGATATTTTTGGCATTATTTGCTCAGATGAGAGTTTTTAGTCTCTACTTATTGCAAATGTAATCATTTCAAAAAAAAAAAAATTAACTGAAGTGCATCATAGAGTAGAGAAAGAGAAAGCGCAAGACAAATGTGGAATTCTTTTTGTGTCCAGAATTCACATGACTGATTTCAACTCCGATAAATAAAAATAAATTGACAGAAAAACGTCTGAACTTAGAATGGAAATCTAATAACTGAATGATCAGAGTCAGGATTCAGGATTGATTGATATAGTTAATAAACAACTCAAAATAATTTAAATTAAATTGAGCTATGAAGGGGGGTTCTTAAAAATACACAGAGGGGTGAGGTAATGTTGTCTGCCAGTAGTGTCCCTTAAATTTTGTTGGATAGTTATTAATCAAGGTTATAAATCCGTTATGTATTTGGGTTGGAAAAAATAGACTCAGCAATATTTATCAGAATTGTTGGAAATGACTAAGTTTAAAGATTGTTGAAAATTGTATCATGTGTAAAGCTGTAAAGTAGTCATCTGGCTGGATACCAGGACCGCAGAGGTGATGGCAAGATGCTCTTGGCGGGGTGCAACTTGCGGCGAACTGCACAGTTAGTAGTGCAACCAATGCGAGCCCTTAAGAGATGCCAATCGGACCCACCCTTTGGGCTTGATACCACCACATGACACAGAGAAAAGTATAAAGAAAGAGAAATTTAAAGCTACGTTATGCTGGTTCGGAAAAGCACTAGTTTTGATAAGGCAAGATTAATTTAAAATGAAAAATGAAAATGGAAAATATGTTAAGAATGAGAGAGAAAGGAGAAAGAAATGAAGATGGAAAATGAAAATGAAGATCGGCACCAAACAGAGTTTATAGAAAAGCTTGATGGTGGCTGATATGTTTTGAGATATCTGTCAAGTAAGCGAACTTTTATAAGTATGCGCATGAGTTTTTGAGGGCATAGCCAAATAGACAAAATAAGCAATCACGTTGATTGATAAAGATTTAGACGACTCAAGTGGAGATGCGTCTGATTCCCATGTGGGGAATGATGATATGGATGGCACGGTTGATGCCTTGGAATCCCAAGAGGGGATATAAAGACCGCACCATAACAGAAGGAATTGTTATGGCGGGGGTCAGTGGAGACCGCACCATAACAGAAGGAATTGTTATGGCGGGGGTCAGTGGAGACCGCACCATAACAGAAGGAATTGTTATGGCGGGGGTCAGTATGTGGGTGTAAAAGGAAATACACCAGTTGATAAAGCTATGTAATTAGAGAAGTCTGAATTGTAAATTATGATTAAAATGAAGATGTAATTTGTTATGTTATCATGAAACCAAGATGCTTATTTTGTCTAAATGCCTCAATACTTATGTTTAGAAAATTAATGAAATGTTTGTTGACAATAAAATGTAACGAGTACCGAAATTTTAGAATACTGTGATTTAAAGTTAACACACGAGGACGTGTGATTTGTCAGGAAGGCCGTGTCGGATCACATGAAACGGGGCCTACTTTATTCCTATGGTCAGAATATGTGAAGCGGAGCCTTTTGAAATACGAAAAGAGCTTGTACTCTATGGTTTCGAAAGGTTATCCTGCCAAACTAACATTTGAAGACACTAGAAGTGTAAGCGAGAGATCGCCGACTGAGGCACTCGTTGGTGGAATCATTTATAAGGCTGTGAGGGTCCAGAGAGACCGTGACGCAAGAGGTGCGTGTGAGCGTTGCAAAGTGTGCAGCAAGAGCCTGTATAAATTGATGAAGAGATGTTGAGTAAGAGTTGTGGTACGAGCAGAGAAAGAAGATACAGATTTGGTACGAGAAGAGAATGAAGTGGCGAGAAGAAATAAAAGTAAAGCTTATTTGACATGAATAAAACAGATAAAATGAAATGTTAAGTTGAGACCAAAGAGAGAAAAAAGAGAGAATGATAAATGACAGTTATGTTTAGAGCTATTAGAAGACACGTCACGCGAGGACGCGTGAATTGTCAGGATGGCCGTGTCGGCGAGTTGGTTGCTAAGTGCAAATTTGGAAAGCTTGTTGCTATGGCAACAGAGTTATTCGGCATGCTCAGGTATTGGTAGCCCTGTAGGTGTCGCTGGCGCGCAGGCGCAATGACAGTTGAGTCGGTAACAGGAGTGTTACTGAGTGAGGTCTGTTCGTCTGTCGCAACAATAGGAGAGAATGAGAGAGACAGCTTGAGATTGTCTAGGAATGACATCTGAGTGAAAAGTAAGAAAAGGTGAAAGGGCCACAGGAAAAGTGGCGTGATGACAGATTCGATTTGACTGCGCAGGCGAACAGAACTCGCTGGCTCGACTACGGTTAAATTAAATAACGGATATCTCCGACATATATGTAAAGGAAATAAAATAATTAGGTTTTAATTTTCTCAGTGTAGCGCATGTTTTGGCTTTACATTTAAATGCTTTAAATTTACGAGGATAACATGAATCAGAATAAAAAAGAGGAATCGGCAAAAATAACAAAAATCAATCGATGCTGATAAGCATTAATGCCGGTAATCAGCCTTTACACTGGGCGACATAAGTTGTTTTCTGTGTTCACTCACCCACTTTGTTGTTCTCGAAGAAGGCCTTCTTGTCGATGAGGTTTTGGTGTGTATTAGGGGAAAATCAAAAATTAAAAATATAGCCGCATGATCTTAATTTGTTTGTTTGGTTTTTTTTTTTTTTGGATTAATAGTTAAAATATTAAGAAGTTAGTTAAATTTTTTTTAGTTACGTTTTTCATATTTGATATTAATTATACTACATATTATTTTTTTTTATTTTACTGTGTTTTAGTTTTTTGTTTAGTTATAAAATTTTTTATATTCTTACTGGCAACGAAACTTTTTATTGCACTGTACGATTGTAGTTGGATTTGCTAAGCTCACGCTCTTGTTTTTTTTTTTCCTATCATATTGACTGCTCATATGCAGCACCATCACTACCACTGTCATTGTTTTTACACCGTTTACATCTTTTACATACCTATTTTAAATTTTATTTCTTATCCGATTTGAGGCACTTCAATAATAATTCATTTCATGATTTGGCAATAATGACGAGGTTTCGAGAGGGTTTAACTCTACTGGTATTTAATAAAAAAAAATAAGATTTATATATATGTATTTACACTATTCTGCATGTTTTTTTTTCTGTTTTGAGGTCGGGTTTTTTTCTTAAGATTTTACATTTTAACTAGTCGTATATTTTATGAGTTGTTTTAACCCATTTCCTCGTCTTCGTTAACTTTTAATTTGTCACTAGATTTTAAGGGTTTTTAATTTTAAATTTTTTTTTTTGAAATCTGCACTGTTTCACACGTTTATTTTTGGGTCACTTTTTGTGGGTTTTTCTCTGCTCCAAGCTGCTGCGAACTCCAAATAAATTTTCCCCAGCAGAGATAACTGCTCCAGCCGCCTTTTTTTGGCCGGCTCTGAATAGCGTAACCAATCTGCTCTGCTGCCTCGTTTAGCTGCAGGAATTAAATTAATTAATCTTGTGCAAACGAGCCCAAGAATTTTTTGAAATATTTACCCAGTGCTTCCTTTTCTTGTATTTTTTTTTTTGCTCAATCGACCTAGCGATTTCTCGCCGTGTAGTCGAAGAAAACAAACGTGACCTACATGTGCAAAACAAATTTTATTATATGTCGATCGGCTTGGACATTTTTTTTTATAAAAAATATTTACCTTGCCGACACGGCAATCTTTGGCAGCCGGTAGATTGGCGTTTGTTGATGGCCTTTTTCAACCGATGCCGAAATATCAGTGGGATTAGGGTCCGGAGCACATGTGCATATGCTCTCTTGTTCTGAAGTGGATACATGCATTATTAGCTGAGTTGTGCACTTTTTGTTTACAAATTTACAATTGAGTATGCAAATGTATTAGCCTTGTAAAAACTAATATAAATACAATTTCTGAAGTGGATACAGGCATTATTAGCTGAGTTGTGAACTTTTTGTTTACAAATTTACAATTTAGTATGCAAATGTATTAGCCGTGTAAAAACTAATATAAATACTAATTCTGAAGTGGATACAGGCATTATTAGCTGAGTTGTGAACTTTTTGTTTACAAATTTACAATTGAGTATGCAAATGTATTAGCCGTGTAAAAACTAATATAATACTAATTCTGAAGTGGATTCACGCATTATTAGCTGAGTTGTGAAATTTTTGTTTACAAATTTATACCTGAGTATGCAAATGTATTAACCTTGTAAAAACTAATATAAATAAAAATTCTGAAGTGGATACATGCATAGCTGAGTTGTGAACTTTTTGTTTACAAATTTACAATTGAGTATGCAAATGTATTAGCCATGTAAAAACTAATATAAATACAAATTCTGAAGTGGATATATGCACTATTATCTGAGTTGTGAACTTTTTGTTTACAATTTTACAATTGAGCATGCAAATGTATTAGCCGTGTAAAAACTAATATAAATACAAATTTTGAAGTGGATACAGGCATTATTAGCTGAGCTGTGAACTTTTTGTTTACAAATTTACAATTGAGTATGCAAATGTATTAGCCTTGTAAAAACTAATATAAATACAAATTCTGAAGTGGATTCAGGCATTATTAGCTGAGGTGTGAAATTTTTGTTTACAAATTTATACCTGAGTATGCAAATGTATTAACCTTGTAAAAACTAATATAAATACGAATTCTGAAGTGGATACATGCATTATTAGCTGAGTTGTGAACTTTTTGTTTACAAATTTATAATTGAGTATGCAAATGTATTAGCCATGTAAAAACTAATATAATTACAAATTCTGAAGTGGATACATGAATTATTAGCTGAGTTGTGAACTTTTTGTCTACAAATTTACAATTGAGTATGCAAATGTATTAGCCGTGTAAAAACTAATATAAATACAAATTCTAAAGTGGATACATGCATTATTAGCTGAGATGTGAACTTTTTGTTTGCAAATTTACAATTGAGTATGCAAATGTATAAGCCGTGTAAAAACTAATATAAGTACAAATTCTGAAGTGGATACAGGCATTATTAGCTGCGCTGTGAACTTTTTTTTTACAAATTTACAATTGAGTATGCAAATGTATTAGCCGTGTAAAAACTAATATAAATACTAAATCTGAAGTGGATACAGGCATTATTAGCTGAGTTGTGAACTTTTTGTTTACAAATTTACAATTGATATGCAAATGTATTAGCCTTGTAAAAACTAATATAAATACAAATTCTAAAGTGGATACATGCATGATTAGCTGAGATGTGAACTTTTTGTTTACAAATTTACAATTGAGTATGCAAATGTATTAGCATTGTAAGAACTAATTTAAATATAAATTCTAAAGTGGATACATGCATTATTAGCTGAGCTGTGAACTTTTTGTTTACAAATTTACATTTGAGTATGCAAATGTATTAGCCATGTAAAAACTAATATAAGTACAAATTCTACCATGGATACATGCATTATTAGCTAAGTTGTGAACTTTTTGTTTACAAATTTACAATTGAGTATGCAAATGTATTAACCGTGTAAAAACTAATATAAATACAAATTCTGAAGTGGATACATGCATTATTAGCTGAGTTGTGCACTTTTTGTTTACAAATTTACAATTGAGTATGCAAATGTATTAGCCTTGTAAAAACTAATATAAATACAATTTCTGAAGTGGATACAGGCATTATTAGCTGAGTTGTGAACTTTTTGTTTACAAATTTACAATTTAGTATGCAAATGTATTAGCCGTATAAAAACTAATATAAATACTAATTCTGAAGTGGATACAGGCATTATTAGCTGAGTTGTGAACTTTTTGTTTACAAATTTACAATTGAGTATGCAAATGTATTAGCCGTGTAAAAACTAATATAATACTAATTCTGAAGTGGATTCACTCATTATTAGCTGAGTTGTGAAATTTTTGTTTACAAATTTATACCTGAGTATGCAAATGTATTAACCTTGTAAAAACTAATATAAATAAAAATTCTGAAGTGGATACATGCATTAATAGCTGAGTTGTGAACTTTTTGTTTACAAATTTACAATTGAGTATGCAAATGTATTAGCCATGTAAAAACTAATATAATTACAAATTCTGAAGTGGATATATGCACTATTATCTGAGTTGTGAACTATTTGTTTACAATTTTACAATTGAGCATGCAATTGTATTAGCCGTGTAAAAACTAATATAAATACAAATTCTGAAGTGGATACATGAATTATTAGCTGAGTTGTGAACTTTTTGTTTACAAATTTACAATTGAGTATGCAAATGTATTAGCCATGTAAAAACTAATATAATTACAAATTCTGAAGTGGATATATGCACTATTATCTGAGTTGTGAACTTTTTGTTTACAGTTTTACAATTGAGCATGCAAATGTATTAGCCGTGTAAAAACTAATATAAATACAAATTTTGAAGTGGATACAGGCATTATTAGCTGAGCTGTGAACTTTTTGTTTACAAATTTACAATTTAGTATGCAAATGTATTAGCCGTGTAAAAACTAATATAAATACTAATTCTGAAGTGGATACAGGCATTATTAGCTGAGTTGTGAACTTTTTGTTTACAAATTTACAATTGAGTATGCAAATGTATTAGCCATGTAAAAACTAATATAATTACAAATTCTGAAGTGGATATATGCACTATTATCTGAGTTGTGAACTTTTTGTTTACAATTTTACAATTGAGCATGCAAATGTATTAGCCGTGTAAAAACTAATATAAATACAAATTCTGAAGTGGATACATGAATTATTAGCTGAGTTGTGAACTTTTTGTTTACAAATTTACAATTGAGTATGCAAATGTATTAGCCATGTAAAAACTAATATAAATACAAATTCTGAAGTGGATATATGCACTATTATCTGAGTTGTGAACTTTTTGTTTACAATTTTACAATTGAGCATGCAAATGTATTAGCCGTGTAAAAACTAATATAAATACAAATTTTGAAGTGGATACAGGCATTATAAGCTGAGCTGTGAACTTTTTGTTTACAAATTTACAATTGAGTATGCAAATGTATTAGCCTTGTAAAAACTAATATAAATACAAATTCTGAAGTGGATTCAGGCATTATTAGCTGAGGTGTGAAATTTTTGTTTACAAATTTATACCTGAGTATGCAAATGTATTAACCTTGTAAAAACTAATATAAATACAAATTCTGAAGTGGATACATGCATTATTAGCTGAGTTGTGAACTTTTTGTTTACAAATTTATAATTGAGTATGCAAATGTATTAGCCATGTAAAAACTAATATAATTACAAATTCTGAAGTGGATACATGAATTATTAGCTGAGTTGTGAACTTTTTGTCTACAAATTTACAATTGAGTATGCAAATGTATTAGCCGTGTAAAAACTAATATAAATACAAATTCTAAAGTGGATACATGCATTATTAGCTGAGATGTGAACTTTTTGTTTGCAAATTTACAATTGAGTATGCAAATGTATAAGCCGTGTAAAAACTAATATAAGTACAAATTCTGAAGTGGATACAGGCATTATTAGCTGCGCTGTGAACTTTTTGTTTACAAATTTACAATTGAGTATGCAAATGTATTAGCCGTGTAAAAACTAATATAAATACTAAATCTGAAGTGGATACAGGCATTATTAGCTGAGTTGTGAACTTTTTGTTTACAAATTTACAATTGATATGCAAATGTATTAGCCTTGTAAAAACTAATATAAATACAAATTCTAAAGTGGATACATGCATGATTAGCTGAGATGTGAACTTTTTGTTTACAAATTTACAATTGAGTATGCAAATGTATTAGCATTGTAAGAACTAATTTAAATATAAATTCTAAAGTGAATACATGCATTATTAGCTGAGCTGTGAACTTTTTGTTTACAAATTTACATTTGAGTATGCAAATGTATTAGCCATGTAAAAACTAATATAAGTACAAATTCTACCATGGATACATGCATTATTAGCTAAGTTGTGAACTTTTTGTTTACAAATTTACAATTGAGTATGCAAATGTATTAACCGTGTAAAAACTAATATAAATACAAATTCTGAAGTGGATACATGCATTATTAGCTGAGTTGTGCACTTTTTGTTTACAAATTTACAATTGAGTATGCAAATGTATTAGCCTTGTAAAAACTAATATAAATACAATTTCTGAAGTGGATACAGGCATTATTAGCTGAGTTGTGAACTTTTTGTTTACAAATTTACAATTTAGTATGCAAATGTATTAGCCGTGTAAAAACTAATATAAATACTAATTCTGAAGTGGATACAGGCATTATTAGCTGAGTTGTGAACTTTTTGTTTACAAATTTACAATTGAGTATGCAAATGTATTAGCCGTGTAAAAACTAATATAATACTAATTCTGAAGTGGATTCACGCATTATTAGCTGAGTTGTGAAATTTTTGTTTACAAATTTATACCTGAGTATGCAAATGTATTAACCTTGTCAAAACTAATATAAATAAAAATTCTGAAGTGGATACATGCATTAATAGCTGAGTTGTGAACTTTTTGTTTACAAATTTACAATTGAGTATGCAAATGTATTAGCCATGTAAAAACTAATATAATTACAAATTCTGAAGTGGATATATGCACTATTATCTGAGTTGTGAACTATTTGTTTACAATTTTACAATTGAGCATGCAATTGTATTAGCCGTGTAAAAACTAATATAAATACAAATTCTGAAGTGGATACATGAATTATTAGCTGAGTTGTGAACTTTTTGTTTACAAATTTACAATTGAGTATGCAAATGTATTAGCCATGTAAAAACTAATATAATTACAAATTCTGAAGTGGATATATGCACTATTATCTGAGTTGTGAACTTTTTGTTTACAATTTTACAATTGAGCATGCAAATGTATTAGCCGTGTAAAAACTAATATAAATACAAATTTTGAAGTGGATACAGGCATTATTAGCTGAGCTGTGAACTTTTTGTTTACAAATTTACAATTTAGTATGCAAATGTATTAGCCGTGTAAAAACTAATATAAATACTAATTCTGAAGTGGATACAGGCATTATTAGCTGAGTTGTGAACTTTTTGTTTACAAATTTACAATTGAGTATGCAAATGTATTAGCCGTGTAAAAACTAATATAATACTAATTCTGAAGTGGATTCACGCATTATTAGCTGAGTTGTGAATTTTTTGTTTACAAATTTATACCTGAGTATGCGAATGTATTAACCTTGTAAAAACTAATATAAATAAAAATTCTGAAGTGGATACATGCATTAATAGCTGAGTTGTGAACTTTTTGTTTACAAATTTACAATTGAGTATGCAAATGTATTAGCCATGTAAAAACTAATATAATTACAAATTCTGAAGTGGATATATGCACTATTATCTGAGTTGTGAACTTTTTGTTTACAAATTTATAATTGAGTATGCAAATGTATTAGCCATGTAAAAACTAATATAATTACAAATTCTGAAGTGGATACATGAATTATTAGCTGAGTTGTGAACTTTTTGTCTACAAATTTACAATTGAGTATGCAAATGTATTAGCCGTGTAAAAACTAATATAAGTACAAATTCTGAAGTGGATACAGGCATTATTAGCTGCGCTGTGAACTTTTTGTTTACAAATTTACAATTGAGTATGCAAATGTATTAGCCGTGTAAAAACTAATATAAATACTAAATCTGAAGTGGATACAGGCATTATTAGCTGAGTTGTGAACTTTTTGTTTACAAATTTACAATTGATATGCAAATGTATTAGCCTTGTAAAAACTAATATAAATACAAATTCTAAAGTGGATACATGCATGATTAGCTGAGATGTGAACTTTTTGTTTACAAATTTACAATTGAGTATGCAAATGTATTAGCATTGTAAGAACTAATTTAAATATAAATTCTAAAGTGAATACATGCATTATTAGCTGAGCTGTGAACTTTTTGTTTACAAATTTACATTTGAGTATGCAAATGTATTAGCCATGTAAAAACTAATATAAGTACAAATTCTACCATGGATACATGCATTATTAGCTAAGTTGTGAACTTTTTGTTTACAAATTTACAATTGAGTATGCAAATGTATTAACCGTGTAAAAACTAATATAAATACAAATTCTGAAGTGGATACATGCATTATTAGCTGAGTTGTGCACTTTTTGTTTACAAATTTACAATTGAGTATGCAAATGTATTAGCCTTGTAAAAACTAATATAAATACAATTTCTGAAGTGGATACAGGCATTATTAGCTGAGTTGTGAACTTTTTGTTTACAAATTTACAATTTAGTATGCAAATGTATTAGCCGTGTAAAAACTAATATAAATACTAATTCTGAAGTGGATACAGGCATTATTAGCTGAGTTGTGAACTTTTTGTTTACAAATTTACAATTGAGTATGCAAATGTATTAGCCTTGTAAAAACTAATATAATACTAATTCTGAAGTGGATTCACGCATTATTAGCTGAGTTGTGAAATTTTTGTTTACAAATTTATACCTGAGTATGCAAATGTATTAACCTTGTAAAAACTAATATAAATAAAAATTCTGAAGTGGATACATGCATTAAAAGCTGAGTTGTGAACTTTTTGTTTACAAATTTACAATTGAGTATGCAAATGTATTAGCCATGTAAAAACTAATATAAATACAAATTCTGAAGTGGATATATGCACTATTATCTGAGTTGTGAACTTTTTGTTTACAATTTTACAATTGAGCATGCAAATGTATTAGCCGTGTAAAAACTAATATAAATACAAATTTTGAAGTGGATACAGGCATTATTAGCTGAGCTGTGAACTTTTTGTTTACAAATTTACAATTGAGTATGCAAATGTATTAGCCTTGTAAAAACTAATATAAATACAAATTCTGAAGTGGATTCAGGCATTATTAGCTGAGGTGTGAAATTTTTGTTTACAAATTTATACCTGAGTATGCAAATGTATTAACCTTGTAAAAACTAATATAAATACAAATTCTGAAGTGGATACATGCATTATTAGCTGAGTTGTGAACTTTTTGTTTACAAATTTATAATTGAGTATGCAAATGTATTAGCCATGTAAAAACTAATATAATTACAAATTCTGAAGTGGATACATGAATTATTAGCTGAGTTGTGAACTTTTTGTCTACAAATTTACAATTGAGTATGCAAATGTATTAGCCGTGTAAAAACTAATATAAATACAAATTCTAAAGTGGATACATGCATTATTAGCTGAGATGTGAACTTTTTGTTTGCAAATTTACAATTGAGTATGCAAATGTATAAGCCGTGTAAAAACTAATATAAGTACAAATTCTGAAGTGGATAAAGGCATTATTAGCTGCGCTGTGAACTTTTTGTTTACAAATTTACAATTGAGTATGCAAATGTATTAGCCGTGTAAAAACTAATATAAATACTAAATCTGAAGTGGATACAGGCATTATTAGCTGAGTTGTGAACTTTTTGTTTACAAATTTACAATTGATATGCAAATGTATTAGCCTTGTAAAAACTAATATAAATACAAATTCTAAAGTGGATACATGCATGATTAGCTGAGATGTGAACTTTTTGTTTACAAATTTACAATTGAGTATGCAAATGTATTAGCATTGTAAGAACTAATTTAAATATAAATTCTAAAGTGGATACATGCATTATTAGCTGAGCTGTGAACTTTTTGTTTACAAATTTACATTTGAGTATGCAAATGTATTAGCCATGTAAAAACTAATATAAGTACAAATTCTACCATGGATACATGCATTATTAGCTAAGTTGTGAACTTTTTGTTTACAAATTTACAATTGAGTATGCAAATGTATTAACCGTGTAAAAACTAATATAAATACAAATTCTAAAGTGGATACATGCATTATTAGCTGAGATGTGAACTTTTTGTTTACAAATTTACAATTGAGTATGCAAATGTATTAGCCATGTAAAAAATAATATAAGTACAATTTATGCCGTGGATACATGCATTATTAGCTGAGTTGTGAACTTTTTGTTTACAAATTTCATTATTAGCTGAGATGTGAACTTTTTGTTTACAATTTTTACAATTGAGTATGCAAATGTATTAGCCATGTAAAAACTAATATAAATACAAATTCTAAAGTGGATATATGCATTATAATATAAGTACAAATTCTGCCGTGGATTCAGGCATTATTAGCTGTGATGTGAACTTTTTGTTTACAAATTTACAATTGAGTATGCAAATGTATTAGCCGTGTAAAAACTAATATAAACACAAATTCTGAAGTGGATACATGCATTATTAGCTGAGCTGTGAACTTTTTGTTTACAAATTTACAATTGAGTATGCAAATGTATTAGCCATGTAAAAACTAATATAAGTACAAATTCTACCATGGATACATGCATTATTAGCTGAGTTGTGAACTTTTTGTTTACAAATTTACAATTGAGTATGCAAATGTATTAGCCTTGTAAAAACTAATATAAATACAAATTCTGAAGTGGATACAGGCATTATTAGCTGAGTTGTGAACTTTTTGTTTACAAATTTACAATTGAGTATGCAAATGTATTAACCTTGTAAAAACTAATATAAATACTAATTCTGAAGTGGATACAGGCATTATTAGCTGAGTTGTGAACTTTTTGTTTATAAATTTACAATTGATTATGAAAATGTATTAGCCTTGTAAAAACTAATATAAATACAAATTCTGAAGTGGATACAGGCATTATTAGCTGAGTTGTGAACTTTTTGTTTATAAATTTACAATTGAGTATGCAAATGTATTAGCCTTGTAAAAACTAATATAAATACAAATTCTGAAGTGGATACAGGCATTATTAGCTGCGCTGTGAACTTTTTGTTTACAAATTTACAATTGAGTATGCCGTGTAAAAACTAATATAAATACAAATTCGGAAGTCGATACATGCATTATTAGCTGAGTTGTGCACTTTTTGTTTACAAATTTACAATTGAGTATGGAAATGTATTAGCCTTGTAAAAACTAATATAAATACAAATTCTGAAGTGGATACAGGCATTATTAGCTGAGTTGTGAACTTTTTGTTTACAAATTTACAATTTAGTATGCAAATGTATTAGCCGTGTAAAAACTAATATAAATACTAATTCTGAAGTGGATACAGGCATTATTAGCTGAGTTGTGAACTTTTTGTTTATAAATTTACAATTGATTATGAAAATGTATTAGCCTTGTAAAAACTAATATAAATACAAATTCTGAAGTGGATACAGGCATTATTAGCTGAGTTGTGAACTTTTTGTTTACAAATTTACAATTTAGTATGCAAATGTATTAGCCGTGTAAAAACTAATATAAATACAAATTCTAAAGTGGATACATGCATTATTAGCTGAGATGTGAACTTTTTGTTTACAAATTTACAATTGAGTATGCAAATGTATTAGCCATGTAAAAACTAATATAATTACAAATTCTGAAGTGGATATATGCACTATTATCTGAGTTGTGAACTATTTGTTTACAATTTTACAATTGAGTATGGAAATGTATTAGCCTTGTAAAAACTAATATAAATACAAATTCTGAAGTGGATACAGGCATTATTAGCTGAGTTGTGAACTTTTTGTTTACAAATTTACAATTTAGTATGCAAATGTATTAGCCGTGTAAAAACTAATATAAATACTAATTCTGAAGTGGATACAGGCATTATTAGCTGAGTTGTGAACTTTTTGTTTATAAATTTACAATTGATTATGAAAATGTATTAGCCTTGTAAAAACTAATATAAATACAAATTCTGAAGTGGATTCAGGCATTATTAGCTGAGGTGTGAAATTTTTGTTTACAAATTTATACCTGAGTATGCAAATGTATTAACCTTGTAAAAACTAATATAAATAAAAATTCTGAAGTGGATACATGCATTAATAGCTGAGTTGTGAACTTTTTGTTTACAAATTTACAATTGAGTATGCAAATGTATTAGCCATGTAAAAACTAATATAAATACAAATTCTGAAGTGGATATATGCACTATTATCTGAGTTGTGAACTTTTTGTTTACAATTTTACAATTGAGCATGCAAATGTATTAGCCGTGTAAAAACTAATATAAATACAAATTTTGAAGTGGATACAGGCATTATTAGCTGAGCTGTGAACTTTTTGTTTACAAATTTACAATTGAGTATGCAAATGTATTAGCCTTGTAAAAACTAATATAAATACAAATTCTGAAGTGGATTCAGGCATTATTAGCTGAGGTGTGAAATTTTTGTTTACAAATTTATACCTGAGTATGCAAATGTATTAACCTTGTAAAAACTAATATAAATACAAATTCTGAAGTGGATACATGCATTATTAGCTGAGTTGTGAACTTTTTGTTTACAAATTTATAATTGAGTATGCAAATGTATTAGCCATGTAAAAACTAATATAATTACAAATTCTGAAGTGGATACATGAATTATTAGCTGAGTTGTGAACTTTTTGTCTACAAATTTACAATTGAGTATGCAAATGTATTAGCCGTGTAAAAACTAATATAAATACAAATTCTAAAGTGGATACATGCATTATTAGCTGAGATGTGAACTTTTTGTTTGCAAATTTACAATTGAGTATGCAAATGTATAAGCCGTGTAAAAACTAATATAAGTACAAATTCTGAAGTGGATACAGGCATTATTAGCTGCGCTGTGAACTTTTTGTTTACAAATTTACAATTGAGTATGCAAATGTATTAGCCGTGTAAAAACTAATATAAATACTAAATCTGAAGTGGATACAGGCATTATTAGCTGAGTTGTGAACTTTTTGTTTACAAATTTACAATTGATATGCAAATGTATTAGCCTTGTAAAAACTAATATAAATACAAATTCTAAAGTGAATACATGCATGATTAGCTGAGATGTGAACTTTTTGTTTACAAATTTACAATTGAGTATGCAAATGTATTAGCATTGTAAGAACTAATTTAAATATAAATTCTAAAGTGGATACATGCATTATTAGCTGAGCTGTGAACTTTTTGTTTACAAATTTACATTTGAGTATGCAAATGTATTAGCCATGTAAAAACTAATATAAGTACAAATTCTACCATGGATACATGCATTATTAGCTAAGTTGTGAACTTTTTGTTTACAAATTTACAATTGAGTATGCAAATGTATTAACCGTGTAAAAACTAATATAAATACAAATTCTAAAGTGGATACATGCATTATTAGCTGAGATGTGAACTTTTTGTTTACAAATTTACAATTGAGTATGCAAATGTATTAGCCATGTAAAAAATAATATAAGTACAATTTATGCCGTGGATACATGCATTATTAGCTGAGTTGTGAACTTTTTGTTTACAAATTTCATTATTAGCTGAGATGTGAACTTTTTGTTTACAATTTTTACAATTGAGTATGCAAATGTATTAGCCATGTAAAAACTAATATAAATACAAATTCTAAAGTGGATATATGCATTATAATATAAGTACAAATTCTGCCGTGGATTCAGGCATTATTAGCTGTGATGTGAACTTTTTGTTTACAAATTTACAATTGAGTATGCAAATGTATTAGCCGTGTAAAAACTAATATAAACACAAATTCTGAAGTGGATACATGCATTATTAGCTGAGCTGTGAACTTTTTGTTTACAAATTTACAATTGAGTATGCAAATGTATTAGCCATGTAAAAACTAATATAAGTACAAATTCTACCATGGATACATGCATTATTAGCTGAGTTGTGAACTTTTTGTTTACAAATTTACAATTGAGTATGCAAATGTATTAGCCTTGTAAAAACTAATATAAATACAAATTCTGAAGTGGATACAGGCATTATTAGCTGAGTTGTGAACTTTTTGTTTACAAATTTACAATTGAGTATGCAAATGTATTAACCTTGTAAAAACTAATATAAATACTAATTCTGAAGTGGATACAGGCATTATTAGCTGAGTTGTGAACTTTTTGTTTATAAATTTACAATTGATTATGAAAATGTATTAGCCTTGTAAAAACTAATATAAATACAAATTCTGAAGTGGATACAGGCATTATTAGCTGAGTTGTGAACTTTTTGTTTATAAATTTACAATTGAGTATGCAAATGTATTAGCCTTGTAAAAACTAATATAAATACAAATTCTGAAGTGGATACAGGCATTATTAGCTGCGCTGTGAACTTTTTGTTTACAAATTTACAATTGAGTATGCCGTGTAAAAACTAATATAAATACAAATTCGGAAGTCGATACATGCATTATTAGCTGAGTTGTGCACTTTTTGTTTACAAATTTACAATTGAGTATGGAAATGTATTAGCCTTGTAAAAACTAATATAAATACAAATTCTGAAGTGGATACAGGCATTATTAGCTGAGTTGTGAACTTTTTGTTTACAAATTTACAATTTAGTATGCAAATGTATTAGCCGTGTAAAAACTAATATAAATACTAATTCTGAAGTGGATACAGGCATTATTAGCTGAGTTGTGAACTTTTTGTTTATAAATTTACAATTGATTATGAAAATGTATTAGCCTTGTAAAAACTAATATAAATACAAATTCTGAAGTGGATTCAGGCATTATTAGCTGAGGTGTGAAATTTTTGTTTACAAATTTATACCTTAGTATGCAAATGTATTAACCTTGTAAAAACTAATATAAATACAAATTCTGAAGTGGATACATGCATTATTAGCTGAGTTGTGAACTTTTTGTTTACAAATTTACAATTGAGTATGCAAATGTATTAACCTTGTAAAAACTAATATAAATACTAATTCTGAAGTGGATACAGGCATTATTAGCTGAGTTGTGAACTTTTTGTTTATAAATTTACAATTGATTATGAAAATGTATTAGCCTTGTAAAATCTAATATAAATACAAATTCTGAAGTGGATACAGGCATTATTAGCTGAGTTGTGAACTTTTTGTTTATAAATTTACAATTGAGTATGCAAATGTATTAGCCTTGTAAAAACTAATATAAATACAAATTCTGAAGTGGATACAGGCATTATTAGCTGCGCTGTGAACTTTTTGTTTACAAATTTACAATTGAGTATGCCGTGTAAAAACTAATATAAATACAAATTCGGAAGTCGATACATGCATTATTAGCTGAGTTGTGCACTTTTTGTTTACAAATTTACAATTGAGTATGGAAATGTATTAGCCTTGTAAAAACTAATATAAATACAAATTCTGAAGTGGATACAGGCATTATTAGCTGAGATGTGAACTTTTTGTTTGCAAATTTACAATTGAGTATGCAAATGTATAAGCCGTGTAAAAACTAATATAAGTACAAATTCTGAAGTGGATACAGGCATTATTAGCTGCGCTGTGAACTTTTTGTTTACAAATTTACAATTGAGTATGCAAATGTATTAGCCGTGTAAAAACTAATATAAATACTAAATCTGAAGTGGATACAGGCATTATTAGCTGAGTTGTGAACTTTTTGTTTACAAATTTACAATTGATATGCAAATGTATTAGCCTTGTAAAAACTAATATAAATACAAATTCTAAAGTGGATACATGCATGATTAGCTGAGATGTGAACTTTTTGTTTACAAATTTACAATTGAGTATGCAAATGTATTAGCATTGTAAGAACTAATTTAAATATAAATTCTAAAGTGGATACATGCATTATTAGCTGAGCTGTGAACTTTTTGTTTACAAATTTACATTTGAGTATGCAAATGTATTAGCCATGTAAAAACTAATATAAGTACAAATTCTACCATAGATACATGCATTATTAGCTAAGTTGTGAACATTTTGTTTACAAATTTACAATTGAGTATGCAAATGTATTAACCGTGTAAAAACTAATATAAATACAAATTCTAAAGTGGATGCATGCATTATTAGCTGAGATGTGAACTTTTTGTTTACAAATTTACAATTGAGTATGCAAATGTATTAACCTTATAAAAACTAATTTAAATACTAATTCTGAAGTGGATACAGGCATTATTAGCTGAGTTGTGAACTTTTTGTTTATAAATTTACAATTGAGTATGCAAATGTATTAGCCATGTAAAAAATAATATAAGTACAATTTATGCAGTGGATACATGCATTATTAGCTGAGTTGTGAACTTTTTGTTTACAAATTTCATTATTAGCTGAGATGTGAACTTTTTGTTTACAATTTTTACAATTGAGTATGCAAATGTATTAGCCATGTAAAAACTAATATAAATACAAATTCTAAAGTGGATATATGCATTATAATATAAGTACAAATTCTGCCGTGGATTCAGGCATTATTAGCTGTGATGTGAACTTTTTGTTTACAAATTTACAATTGAGTATGCAAATGTATTAGCCGTGTAAAAACTGATTTAAACACAAATTCTGAAGTGGATACATGCATTATTAGCTGAGCTGTGAACTTTTTGTTTACAAATTTACAATTGAGTATGCAAATGTATTAGCCATGTAAAAACTAATATAAGTACAAATTCTACCATGGATACATGCATTATTAGCTGAGTTGTGAACTTTTTGTTCACAAATTTACAATTGAGTATGCAAATGTATTAGCCTTGTAAAAACTAATATAAATACAAATTCTGAAGTGGATACAGGCATTATTAGCTGAGTTGTGAACTTTTTGTTTACAAATTTACAATTGAGTATGCAAATGTATTAACCTTGTAAAAACTAATATAAATACTAATTCTGAAGTGGATACAGGCATTATTAGCTGAGTTGTGAACTTTTTGTTTATAAATTTACAATTGATTATGAAAATGTATTAGCCTTGTAAAAACTAATATAAATACAAATTCTGAAGTGGATACAGGCATTATTAGCTGAGTTGTGAACTTTTTGTTTATAAATTTACAATTGAGTATGCAAATGTATTAGCCTTGTAAAAACTAATATAAATACAAATTCTGAAGTGGATACAGGCATTATTAGCTGCGCTGTGAACTTTTTGTTTACAAATTTACAATTGAGTATGCCGTGTAAAAACTAATATAAATACAAATTCGGAAGTCGATACATGCATTATTAGCTGAGTTGTGCACTTTTTGTTTACAAATTTACAATTGAGTATGGAAATGTATTAGCCTTGTAAAAACTAATATAAATACAAATTCTGAAGTGGATACAGGCATTATTAGCTGAGTTGTGAACTTTTTGTTGACAAATTTACAATTTAGTATGCAAATGTATTAGCCGTGTAAAAACTAATATAAATACTAATTCTGAAGTGGATACAGGCATTATTAGCTGAGTTGTGAACTTTTTTTTTACAAATTTACAATTGAGTATGCAAATGTATTAGCCGTGTAAAAACTAATATAATACTAATTCTGAAGTGGATTCAGGCATTATAAGCTGAGTTGTGAAATTTTTGTTTACAAATTTATACCTGAGTATGCAAATGTATTAACCTTGTAAAAACTAATATAAATAAAAATTCTGAAGTGGATACATGCATTAATAGCTGAGTTATGAACTTTTTGTTTACAAATTTACAATTGAGTATGCAAATGTATTAGCCATGTAAAAACTAATATAATTACAAATTCTGAAGTGGATATATGCACTATTATCTGAGTTGTGAACTATTTGTTTACAATTTTACAATTGAGCATGCAAATGTATTAGCCGTGTAAAAACTAATATAAATACAAATTCTGAAGTGGACACATGAATTATTAGCTGAGTTGTGAACTTTTTGTTTACAAATTTACAATTGAGTATGCAAATGTATTAGCCATGTAAAAACTAAAATAATTACAAATTCTGAAGTGGATATATGCACTATTATCTGAGTTGTGAACTTTTTGTTTACAATTTTACAATTGAGCATGCAAATGTATTAGCCGTGTAAAAACTAATATAAATACAAATTTTGAAGTGGATACAGGCATTATTAGCTGAGCTGTGAACTTTTTGTTTACAAATTTACAATTGAGTATTTATTTTTTTTTTTTTTTATTTATTTATTAAGAATAGCAAATATCTGCCATTTTGAATCCATATCCTTACCTCAGACCGGATAAGGAGTGTTTTTTAATGATATGCTCCGACTCACATCAGGTGGTCAGAGGCAAGGATAGGTGTCTTAAAATATTATTTTTGTTAAAGTCTAATGACATTTCAAAATATAAAAGAGAGTACATGTCGTTGTAAAGCGAACATAAAACGCGAAAAGGATCGTGTGCCTCGAAATTAGTTTTACAAATATCCAAAGCTATAGGCCGAAAGTAACGTGATGGCCTAGAAGGAACTGAAAAGCGTATTTGCTTAAGAAGATTACTTGAAAAAATATATCCATTTATTAATTTATGCAGGAACATCACGCCATGGCAGGTACGACGATCCTTAAGAGAGGGCAGGTCCAGAAGGCGTAGTCTGTCGGCATACGGAGGAAGGTGGCGATGAGGGTCCCAGTCTAAACCCCGAAGAGCGAACAAAAGGAATTGTTTCTGTACCGATTCGATAAGATCCTGATACTTTGCATATTGAGGGGACCATACGCACGAACAATATTCGAGTATGGGCCGAACCAGGGATATATATAAAAGTTTTGTAGTGTAGGGATCATCGAATTCCTTAGACCATCGTTTTACGAAAGCAAAAACTCCCTTTGCTTTACCAACAATTATACCGATGTGATCGGTGAAGCTCAAGTTGTGGGTAAATAGAACACCAAGATCCGTTACAGAGTGGATACGTTCAAGAACACTCGTGCCTAAGGAATAGTTAGCCTGGAAACAATTTCTGCGGTAAAACGACATGTATTTACATTTGGAGTTGTTGAGAAACAATAAATTGTGAGTGCACCAGGACATCATGTTGTTTAAATCAGCTTGCAAGAGCTGAGCAGAGTCAGGATTCACAAGAGGCAAACATAGTTTTACGTCATCAGCATACATCAAGACGTAAGAGTGGAGAATAACTTGGGGCAGATCATTTATAAAAATGCCAAATAGAAGAGGACCGAGGTGGCTCCCTTGAGGAACGCCAGAAGTCACGTGAACAAGGTTTGAGAATGAACCCTTGAATGCAACTCTTTGAGTACGGTTCGACAAATATGTAGAAATCCACTTGATCAACGTAACCGGAAAACCCAACAGACAAAGTTTCTTCAGCAGTAATTGATGATTCACCGAATCGAAAGCTTTGCTGAAATCTGTAAAGATAACATCGGTTTGGGTGTTATTTTTAAATGCGTTTCTAATGACAGCAACAAACTCAAGGAGATTTGTAGACGTTGATTTACGTTTCATGAAGCCATGCTGTGAGGGGGACATTATTGAGCTACATTGGTGCTGAAGCTGAGTAGTAATTAGAAATTCGAATAATTTGGGAATCGCACTAAGTTTTGCAATACCTCTATAGTGCTCAATATTAGATTTACTGCCCTTTTTGTGAAGCGGAATGATAAACGATTCATTCCAAACTTTGGGGAAAAACGAATGCTGAAGTGATAACTGAAAAAGTCTAGACAATGGTCTACATAATGAGCTGGCACAATTTCTCAGAACACAGCTAGGTACAAGATCTGGACCAGAGGAAAAGGAAAGTTTGATTGTTCTAAGATTATGAAGAACATCATCTTCGCTGATTACAGGCATAAAAATGCAATTGGAATGCGGGAGTGGAAAAGAATACTCTGAGTTATTATCGAAATTAGTTTGTGAGTATGTAGTCTGGAAGAACTTTGCGAACAGGTTCGCGATATCAGGCTCATTAGAAGCGGAGGCATTATCGAAATGAAGACATGAAGGAAATTGTTGAGATTTCCGTTTCGAGTTTACAAAAGCGTAAAATTGCATCGGGTTAGCCTGAAACTCAATTTTGCACCGATTTAAGTGGTTTCTGTAGCATTCAGAATTGTGTGCTAGGAAATTTGTACGAGCAGTTAAATATCTCGAATGGTCGACTTGAAGACCAGATTTGCTATACTTTTTAAACAGTCTGGATTTCAGATTTTTTAGATATGAAAGTCGACGAGAAAACCAAGGGGGCTTATGAGAAACTTCTGGTGAGGGAAATGAAGGGACATACATGTCGAAAACTGAGTACATTATTTCATAGAAACGCTTAACAATGTCTGAGGGATCCTCTGTGGAGTTCAAGAAAGTCCAATCCGTTAAGGATAAGTGGTGGTTCATTTCTGTAAACTTAGCTTTTCGAAAGCAACGAAACGTTGCAGGCTCAGCTTCCGGACACAATAATAATGGTGTGGAGGCTTCGAGGGTTAGCTCCAAAGTGGGATGATAAGCGTCCTCAGGACTAGAAAGAGGGTCAATTCTAGTGACGTAGGCATTGGCAAACTCAGAGACAAAGATGAGGTCTAAGACGTTATTACTGCAGTTTCTAACAAAATTTAATTGTCCCAATGAATGGTCAATGAGACCATGAATTAAATCGTGGGGTGAGGTGGGAACAAGAACATTTGAATCAGGTAAGGGCATCCAGGAAATGGAGGGTAGATTAAAATCACCCGTGACGATAAGGTGGTCATTAATACCAAGGGAAGAATGAATTTCTTGAATTAAGGATAAATGCTGCATATAAATATCAGTGTCAGACCTAGGTGGAATATACGAGCATGAAACGTAGATAGAATAATCGTAAACCTGGATGCGAACCGCCACAAACTCTATATCAGTGTCAGTTTTAGAAATGATATTGGAAACCAGATCGGATTTAACCGCAATGAGAACACCACCGCCTGTCCGTATAGGACGATCACGTCTAAAGATGGCATAGTTCCCTGAAAAAATCTCAGAGTCAGACACAGAGGAGTTGAGCCATGTTTCTGTAAAGACAATAACATTGGCATCGAAAGAGACACTATTGACGTGCAGCCTACTGAGCTTGCCAAGTAAACTACGAACATTCTGATAGTGAAGAACAAAAGAGTCTATTAGTTTTTTGGAGGCCTAGTTGAGGGAGTTTGTATGCAAATGTATTAGCCTTGTAAAAACTAATATAAATACAAATTCTGAAGTGGATTCAGGCATTATTAGCTGAGGTGTGAAATTTTTGTTTACAAATTTATACCTGAGTATGCAAATGTATTAACCTTGTAAAAACTAATATAAATACAAATTCTGAAGTGGATACATGCATTATTAGCTGAGTTGTGAACTTTTTGTTTACAAATTTACAATTGTGTATGCAAATGTATTAGCCATGTAAAAACTAATATAATTACAAATTCTGAAGTGGATACATGAATTATTAGCTGAGCTGTGAACTTTTTGTTTACAATTTTACAATTGAGTATGCAAATGTATTAGCCATATAAAAACTAATAAAATTACAAATTCTGAAGTGGATATATGCACTATTATCTGAGTTGTGAACTTTTTGTTTACAAATTTACAATTGAGCATGCAAATGTATTAGTCGTGTAAAAACTAATATAAATGCAAATTCTGAAGTGGATACATGAATTATTAGCTGAGTTGTGAACTTTTTGTTTACAAATTTACAATTGAGTATGCAAATGTATTAGCCATGTAAAAACTAATATAATTACAAATTCTGAAGTGGATATATGCACTATGATCTGAGTTGTGAACTATTTGTTTACAATTTTACAATTGAGCATGCAAATGTATTAGCCATGTAAAAACTAATATAATACTAATTCTGAAGTGGATTCAGGCATTATTAGCTGAGTTGTGAAATTTTTGTTTACAAATTTATACCTGAGTATGCAAATGTATTAACCTTGTAAAAACTAATATAATTACACATTGTGAAGTGGATACATGAATTATTAGCTGAGTTGTGAACTTTTTGTTTACAATTTTACAATTGAGTATGCAAATGTATTAGCCATGTAAAAACTAATAAAAGTACAAACTCTGAAGTGGATATATGCACTATTATCTGAGTTGTGAACTTTTTGTTTACAAATTTACAATTGAGTATGCAAATGTATAAGCCGTGTAAAAACTAATATAAGTACAAATTCTGCCGTGGATACATGCATTCTTAGCTGAGTTGTTAACTTTTTGCTTACAAATTTACAATTGAGTATGCAAATGTATTAGCCTTGTAAAAACTAATATAAATACAAATTCTGAAGTGGATTCAGGCATTATTAGCTGAGTTGTGAACTTTTTGTTTACAAATTTACAATTGAGTATGCAAATGTATTAGCCATGTAAAAACTAATATAGTTACAAATTCTGAAGTGGATACATGCATTATTAGCTGAGTTGTGAACTTTTTGTTTACAAATTTACAATTGAGTATGCAAATGTATTAGCCATGTAAAAACTAATATAATTACAAATTCTGAAGTGGATATATGCACTATTATCTGAGTTGTGAACTTTTTGTTTACAATTTTACAATTGAGTAAGATACAGTATTAGCCGTGTAAAATCTAATATAATTACGAATTCTGAAGTAGATACATGCACTATTATCTGAGTTGTGAACTTTTTGTTTACAAATTTACAATTGAGTATGCAAATGTATAAGCCGTGTAAAAACTAATATAAATACAAATTCTGAAGTGGATACATGAATTATTAGCTGAGTTGTGAACTTTTTGTTTACAAATTTACAATTGTGTATGCAAATGTATTAGCCATGTAAAAACTAATATAATTACAAATTCTGAAGTGGATACATGAATTATTAGCTGAGCTGTGAACTTTTTGTTTACAATTTTACAATTGAGTATGCAAATGTATTAGCCATATAAAAACTAATAAAATTACAAATTCTGAAGTGGATATATGCACTATTATCTGAGTTGTGAACTTTTTGTTTACAAATTTACAATTGAGCATGCAAATGTATTAGCCGTGTAAAAACTAATATAAATGCAAATTCTGAAGTGGATACATGAATTATTAGCTGAGTTGTGAACTTTTTGTTTACAAATTTACAATTGAGTATGCAAATGTATTAGCCATGTAAAAACTAATATAATTACAAATTCTGAAGTGGATATATGCACTATTATCTGAGTTGTGAACTATTTGTTTACAATTTTACAATTGAGCATGCAAATGTATTAGCCATGTAAAAACTAATATAATACTAATTCTGAAGTGGATTCAGGCATTATTAGCTGAGTTGTGAAATTTTTGTTTACAAATTTATACCTGAGTATGCAAATGTATTAACCTTGTAAAAACTAATATACACTGCGCGTCACCAGATTAGCGCCCCCCTTGGTGCTCGCGTTTGAAGTAAAATATTATCAAAACTATTAAAGATTGAACTGTACAATTATTATCCAATATAATTCGATTAATTCTCTAAATAAAAACATATATTAGAACGCAGTTGGTATTTGCATAGAATTGTATTAAATTAAAAACTAAAGAAACACGTTTATTTGGAAGAAAAAACTGCGTCATCAGATTAGCGCCCCCAAAATATAAATTTAAACATCTTTCTTAACTTGCTGAGCACAGCAACTATTTTTTTTTTTCGCTGTTAAATTAAACATTTTTCTTCAATTTGACATACAATATGGGCAGAGGAACAATCTTATCTTCGGAGGAAAAATCGAAAATCGAAGCGTTTAATGAATGTGGACTTTCTCTTCACAAAATCGTCGAAAAAACGAGAAGACATCGCAAAACCATTGCAAATTTTCTTCAAAATAAGAAAAGCTATGGAAAAAATTACAAAGGAGGTAATAACAGTGTTATTAGTTCCGCAGATCGCAGTGCTATACTTCGAGAGGCGTGTAACTCCCACGACTCTACCGCAAAAATAATAGAAAAAACTTGTGTTAAGACAATAAAATCGACTTTTTTAAAGGTGATCAAGAAAGCTGACCCTTTAAAGAAGCTAAAACTAAAATAAAAAACCGCCCCTTAACCAAGTGCGAACAGAAATCCGCCTAAAGTTTGCTCACACGCATATGACATGATCCAATGAGAGGCATAACGTCGTATTTTCAGACGAAAAAAATGTAACCTTGGGGGTCCTGACGGATATAATTATTATTTCCACTATTTACGCAAGGAAGAGCATCATCTGGATCGCTTACATAGTCGGGTTGGAGGAGTAATGGTATGGGGAGCCATATCCTATTATGGCAACTGTGAACTGCAGTTTTTAACCCCAAAGATGAACGCGGAAAATTACAATTGCGTTCCAAAACAGCATTTCCCGTTTTTAAAAACTTATTTCGAAATCTGAAATAGCATTTTCAGCACGACTAAGCCCCAATCCACAGAGCCCGGTCCGTAAAACTATGGAATCAAAAGGAAAATGTCAGTGTCCTGGAGTGGCCCCCATACTCCCCAGACCTGAACATAATAGAAAACGTCTTGGGATGGTTAGCTAGGAAGGTGTACGAGGCTGCCAAGCAATATGCTACCAAGGAGGATTTAATTCACAGTATAAAACAGGCCTGGTCAACAATAACGTTGGAATATTTCAAAAACTTGTATGACTCTCTCCCCAATCGAGTTTGTGAAGTCCTTGTAAACAAGGGAGGGGCAACCCATTATTAAATTTCCTTAAAAATGATTAAACTTAATCATAAAATTGTTAAAGATAGTATTTTGTAAGAACTTTATCAAAAAAAGTTAAGTTAATGTAGGTGGCGCTAATCTGATGACGCAGTTTTTTCTTCCAAATAAACGTGTTTCTTTAGTTTTTAATTTAATACAATTCTATGCAAATACCAACTGCGTTCTAATATATGTTTTTATTTAGAGAATTAATCGAATTATATTGGATAATAATTGTACAGTTCAATCTTTAATAGTTTTGATAATATTTTACTTCAAACGCGAGCACCAAGGGGGGCGCTAATCTGGTGACGAGCAGTGTAATTACACATTGTGAAGTGGATACATGAATTATTAGCTGAGTTGTGAACTTTTTGTTTACAATTTTACAATTGAGTATGCAAATGTATTAGCCATGTAAAAACTAATAAAAGTACAAACTCTGAAGTGGATATATGCACTATTATCTGAGTTGTGAACTTTTTGTTTACAAATTTACAATTGAGTATGCAAATGTATAAGCCGTGTAAAAACTAATATAAGTACAAATTCTGCCGTGGATACATGCATTCTTAGCTGAGTTGTTAACTTTTTGCTTACAAATTTACAATTGAGTATGCAAATGTATTAGCCTTGTAAAAACTAATATAAATACAAATTCTGAAGTGGATTCAGGCATTATTAGCTGAGTTGTGAACTTTTTGTTTACAAATTTACAATTGAGTATGCAAATGTATTAGCCGTGTAAAAACTAATATAATTACAAATTCTGAAGTGGATACATGCATTATTAGCTGAGTTGTGAACTTTTTGTTTACAAATTTACAATTGAGTATGCAAATGTATTAGCCATGTAAAAACTAATATAATTACAAATTCTGAAGTGGATATATGCACTATTATCTGAGTTGTGAACTTTTTGTTTACAATTTTACAATTGAGTAAGATACAGTATTAGCCGTGTAAAAACTAATATAATTACGAATTCTGAAGTAGATACATGCATTATTAGCTGAGTTGTGAACTTTTTGTTTACAAATTTACAATTGAGTATGCAAATGTATTAGCCATGTAAAAACTAATATAATTACAAATTCTGAAGTGGATATATTCACTATTATCTGAGTTGTGAACTTTTTGTTTACAATTTTACAATTGAGTAAGATACAGTATTAGCCGAGTTGTGAACTTTTTGTTTACAATTTTACAATTGAGTATGCAAATGTATTAGCCATATAAAAACTAATAAAATTACAAATTCTGAAGTGGATATATGCACTATTATCTGAGTTGTGAACTTTTTGTTTACAAATTTACAATTGAGCATGAGATGTGAACTTTTTGTTTACAAATTTACAATTGAGTATGCAAATGTATTAGCCATATAAAAACTAATAAAATTACAAATTCTGAAGTGGATATATGCACTATTATCTGAGTTGTGAACTTTTTGTTTACAAATTTACAATTGAGCATGCAAATGTATTAGCCGTGTAAAAACTAATATAAATACAAATTCTGAAGTGGATACATGAATTATTAGCTGAGTTGTGAACTTTTTGTTTACAAATTTACAATTGAGTATGCAAATGTATTAGCCATATAAAAACTAATAAAATTACAAATTCTGAAGTGGATATATGCACTATTATCTGAGTTGTGAACTTTTTGTTTACAAATTTACAATTGAGTATGCAAATGTATTAGCCTTGTAAAAACTAATATAAATACAAATTCTGAAGTGGATTCAGGCATTATTAGCTGAGGTGTGAAATTTTTGTTTACAAATTTATACCTGAGTATGCAATTGTATTAACCTTGTAAAAACTAATATAAATATAAATTCTGAAGTGGATACATGCATTATTAGCTGAGTTGTGAACTTTTTGTTTACAAATTTACAATTGAGTATGCAAATGTATTAGTCATGTAAAAACTAATATAATTACAAATTCTGAAGTGGATACATGAATTATTAGCTGAGTTGTGAACTTTTTGTTTACAATTTTACAATTGAGTATGCAAATGTATTAGCCATATAAAAACTAATAAAATTACAAATTCTGAAGTGGATATATGCACTATTATCTGAGTTGTGAACTTTTTGTTTACAAATTTACAATTGAGCATGCAAATGTATTAGCCGTGTAAAAACTAATATAAATACAAATTCTGAAGTGGATACATGAATTATTAGCTGAGTTGTGAACTTTTTGTTTACAAATTTACAATTGAGTATGCAAATGTATTAGCCATGTAAAAACTAATATAATTACAAATTCTGAAGTGGATATATGCACTATTATCTGAGTTGTGAACTATTTGTTTATTTGTTTATTTGCAAATGTATTAGCCATGTAAAAACTAATATAATACTAATACTGAAGTGGATTCAGGCATTATTAGCTGAGTTGTGAAATTTTTGTTTACAAATTTATACCTGAGTATGCAAATGTATTAACCTTGTAAAAACTAATATAATTACAAATTGTGAAGTGGATACATGAATTATTAGCTGAGTTGTGAACTTTTTGTTTACAATTTTACAATTGAGTATGCAAATGTATTAGCCATGTAAAAACTAATAAAAGTACAAACTCTGAAGTGGATATATGCACTATTATCTGAGTTGTGAACTTTTTGTTTACAAATTTACAATTGAGTATGCAAATGTATAAGCCGTGTAAAAACTAATATAAATACAAATTCTGAAGTGGATACATGAATTATTAGCTGAGTTGTGAACTTTTTGTTTACAAATTTACAATTGAGTATGCAAATGTATTAGCCATGTAAAAACTAATATAATTACAAATTCTGAAGTGGATATATGCACTATTATCTGAGTTGTGAACTATTTGTTTACAATTTTACAATTGAGCATGCAAATGTATTAGCCATGTAAAAACTAATATAATACTAATTCTGAAGTGGATACATGCATTATTAGCTGAGTTGTGAACTTTTTGTTTACAAATTTACAATTGATATGAAAATGTATTAGCCTTGTAAAAACTAATATAAATACAAATTCTAAAGTGGATACATGCATGATTAGCTGAGATGTGAACTTTTTGTTTACAAATTTACAATTGAGTATGCAAATGTATTAGCATTGTAAGAACTAATTTAAATATAAATTCTAAAGTGGATACATGCATTATTAGCTGAGCTGTGAACTTTTTGTTTACAAATTTACATTTGAGTATGCAAATGTATTAGCCATGTAAAAACTAATATAAGTACAAATTCTACCATGGATACATGCATTATTAGCTAAGTTGTGAACTTTTTGTTTACAAATTTACAATTGAGTATGCAAATGTATTAACCGTGTAAAAACTAATATAAATACAAATTCTAAAGTGGATACATGCATTATTAGCTGAGATGTGAACTTTTTGTTTACAAATTTACAATTGATATGCAAATGTATTAGCCTTGTAAAAACTAATATAAATACAAATTCTGAAGTGGATACAGGCATTATTAGCTGAGTTGTGAACTTTTTGTTTACAAATTTACAATTGAGTATGCAAATGTATTAACCTTGTAAAAACTAATATAAATACTAATTCTGAAGTGGATACAGGCATTATTAGCTGAGTTGTGAACTTTTTGTTTATAAATTTACAATTGATTATGAAAATGTATTAGCCTTGTAAAAACTAATATAAATACAAATTCTGAAGTGGATACAGGCATTATTAGCTGAGTTGTGAACTTTTTGTTTATAAATTTACAATTGAGTATGCAAATGTATTAGCCTTGTAAAAACTAATATAAATACAAATTCTGAAGTGGATACAGGCATTATTTGCTGCGCTGTGAACTTTTTGTTTACAAATTTACAATTGAGTATGCCGTGTAAAAACTAATATAAATACAAATTCGGAAGTCGATACATGCATTATTAGCTGAGTTGTGCACTTTTTGTTTACAAATTTACAATTGAGTATGGAAATGTATTAGCCTTGTAAAAACTAATATAAATACAAATTCTGAAGTGGATACAGGCATTATTAGCTGAGTTGTGAACTTTTTGTTTACAAATTTACAATTTAGTATGCAAATGTATTAGCCGTGTAAAAACTAATATAAATACAAATTTTGAAGTGGATACAGGCATTATTAGCTGAGCTGTGAACTTTTTGTTTACAAATTTACAATTGAGTATGCAAATGTATTAGCCTTGTAAAAACTAATATAAATACAAATTCTGAAGTGGATTCAGGCATTATTAGCTGAGGTGTGAAATTTTTGTTTACAAATTTATACCTGAGTATGCAAATGTATTAACCTTGTAAAAACTAATATAAATACAAATTCTGAAGTGGATACATGCATTATTAGCTGAGTTGTGAACTTTTTGTTTACAAATTTACAATTGTGTATGCAAATGTATTAGCCATGTAAAAACTAATATAATTACAAATTCTGAAGTGGATACATGAATTATTAGCTGAGCTGTGAACTTTTTGTTTACAATTTTACAATTGAGTATGCAAATGTATTAGCCATATAAAAACTAATAAAATTACAAATTCTGAAGTGGATATATGCACTATTATCTGAGTTGTGAACTTTTTGTTTACAAATTTACAATTGAGCATGCAAATGTATTAGCCGTGTAAAAACTAATATAAATGCAAATTCTGAAGTGGATACATGAATTATTAGCTGAGTTGTGAACTTTTTGTTTACAAATTTACAATTGAGTATGCAAATGTATTAGCCATGTAAAAACTAATATAATTACAAATTCTGAAGTGGATTCAGGCATTATTAGCTGAGTTGTGAACTTTTTGTTTACAAATTTATACCTGAGTATGCAAATGTATTAACCTTGTAAAAACTAATATAATTACAAATTGTGAAGTGGATACATGCATTCTTAGCTGAGTTGTTAACTTTTTGCTTACAAATTTACAATTGAGTATGCAAATGTATTAGCCTTGTAAAAACTAATATAAATACAAATTCTGAAGTGGATTCAGGCATTATTAGCTGAGTTGTGAACTTTTTGTTTACAAATTTACAATTGAGTATGCAAATGTATTAGCCATGTAAAAACTAATATAATTACAAATTCTGAAGTGGATACATGCATTATTAGCTGAGTTGTGAACTTTTTGTTTACAAATTTACAATTGAGTATGTAAATGTATTAGCCATGTAAAAACTAATATAATTACAAATTCTGAAGTGGATATATGCACTATTATCTGAGTTGTGAACTTTTTGTTTACAATTTTACAATTGAGTAAGATACAGTATTAGCCGTGTAAAAACTAATATAATTACGAATTCTGAAGTGGATATATGCACTATTATCTGAGTTGTGAACTATTTGTTTACAATTTTACAATTGAGCATGCAAATGTATTAGCCATGTAAAAACTAATATAATACTAATTCTGAAGTGGATTCAGGCATTATTAGCTGAGTTGTGAAATTTTTGTTTACAAATTTATACCTGAGTATGCAAATGTATTAACCTTGTAAAAACTAATATAATTACACATTGTGAAGTGGATACATGAATTATTAGCTGAGTTGTGAACTTTTTGTTTACAATTTTACAATTGAGTATGCAAATGTATTAGCCATGTAAAAACTAATAAAAGTACAAACTCTGAAGTGGATATATGCACTATTATCTGAGTTGTGAACTTTTTGTTTACAAATTTACAATTGAGTATGCAAATGTATAAGCCGTGTAAAAACTAATATAAGTACAAATTCTGCCGTGGATACATGCATTCTTAGCTGAGTTGTTAACTTTTTGCTTACAAATTTACAATTGAGTATGCAAATGTATTAGCCTTGTAAAAACTAATATAAATACAAATTCTGAAGTGGATTCAGGCATTATTAGCTGAGTTGTGAACTTTTTGTTTACAAATTTACAATTGAGTATGCAAATGTATTAGCCGTGTAAAAACTAATATAATTACAAATTCTGAAGTGGATACATGCATTATTAGCTGAGTTGTGAACTTTTTGTTTACAAATTTACAATTGAGTATGCAAATGTATTAGCCATGTAAAAACTAATATAATTACAAATTCTGAAGTGGATATATGCACTATTATCTGAGTTGTGAACTTTTTGTTTACAATTTTACAATTGAGTAAGATACAGTATTAGCCGTGTAAAAACTAATATAATTACGAATTCTGAAGTAGATACATGCATTATTAGCTGAGTTGTGAACTTTTTGTTTACAAATTTACAATTGAGTATGCAAATGTATTAGCCATGTAAAAACTAATATAATTACAAATTCTGAAGTGGATATATTCACTATTATCTGAGTTGTGAACTTTTTGTTTACAATTTTACAATTGAGTAAGATACAGTATTAGCCGAGTTGTGAACTTTTTGTTTACAATTTTACAATTGAGTATGCAAATGTATTAGCCATATAAAAACTAATAAAATTACAAATTCTGAAGTGGATATATGCACTATTATCTGAGTTGTGAACTTTTTGTTTACAAATTTACAATTGAGCATGAGATGTGAACTTTTTGTTTACAAATTTACAATTGAGTATGCAAATGTATTAGCCTTGTAAAAACTAATATAAATACAAATTCTGAAGTGGATTCAGGCATTATTAGCTGAGGTGTGAAATTTTTGTTTACAAATTTATACCTGAGTATGCAATTGTATTAACCTTGTAAAAACTAATATAAATATAAATTCTGAAGTGGATACATGCATTATTAGCTGAGTTGTGAACTTTTTGTTTACAAATTTACAATTGAGTATGCAAATGTATTAGTCATGTAAAAACTAATATAATTACAAATTCTGAAGTGGATACATGAATTATTAGCTGAGTTGTGAACTTTTTGTTTACAATTTTACAATTGAGTATGCAAATGTATTAGCCATATAAAAACTAATAAAATTACAAATTCTGAAGTGGATATATGCACTATTATCTGAGTTGTGAACTTTTTGTTTACAAATTTACAATTGAGCATGCAAATGTATTAGCCGTGTAAAAACTAATATAAATACAAATTCTGAAGTGGATACATGAATTATTAGCTGAGTTGTGAACTTTTTGTTTACAAATTTACAATTGAGTATGCAAATGTATTAGCCATGTAAAAACTAATATAATTACAAATTCTGAAGTGGATATATGCACTATTATCTGAGTTGTGAACTATTTGTTTATTTGTTTATTTGCAAATGTATTAGCCATGTAAAAACTAATATAATACTAATACTGAAGTGGATTCAGGCATTATTAGCTGAGTTGTGAAATTTTTGTTTACAAATTTATACCTGAGTATGCAAATGTATTAACCTTGTAAAAACTAATATAATTACAAATTGTGAAGTGGATACATGAATTATTAGCTGAGTTGTGAACTTTTTGTTTACAATTTTACAATTGAGTATGCAAATGTATTAGCCATGTAAAAACTAATAAAAGTACAAACTCTGAAGTGGATATATGCACTATTATCTGAGTTGTGAACTTTTTGTTTACAAATTTACAATTGAGTATGCAAATGTATAAGCCGTGTAAAAACTAATATAAATACAAATTCTGAAGTGGATACATGAATTATTAGCTGAGTTGTGAACTTTTTGTTTACAAATTTACAATTGAGTATGCAAATGTATTAGCCATGTAAAAACTAATATAATTACAAATTCTGAAGTGGATATATGCACTATTATCTGAGTTGTGAACTATTTGTTTACAATTTTACAATTGAGCATGCAAATGTATTAGCCATGTAAAAACTAATATAATACTAATTCTGAAGTGGATACATGCATTATTAGCTGAGTTGTGAACTTTTTGTTTACAAATATACAATTGATATGAAAATGTATTAGCCTTGTAAAAACTAATATAAATACAAATTCTAAAGTGGATACATGCATGATTAGCTGAGATGTGAACTTTTTGTTTACAAATTTACAATTGAGTATGCAAATGTATTAGCATTGTAAGAACTAATTTAAATATAAATTCTAAAGTGGATACATGCATTATTAGCTGAGCTGTGAACTTTTTGTTTACAAATTTACATTTGAGTATGCAAATGTATTAGCCATGTAAAAACTAATATAAGTACAAATTCTACCATGGATACATGCATTATTAGCTAAGTTGTGAACTTTTTGTTTACAAATTTACAATTGAGTATGCAAATGTATTAACCGTGTAAAAACTAATATAAATACAAATTCTAAAGTGGATACATGCATTATTAGCTGAGATGTGAACTTTTTGTTTACAAATTTACAATTGATATGCAAATGTATTAGCC